>NC_052116.1:2269894-2278933 GCF_012273895.1 Zerene cesonia | reverse complement strand
TGATCTTGATCTTCATTGTGGATGGCGCCAGGGCTGTGATTTCCTTCTGCATACGGTCGGCGATTCCTGGGTACATCGTGGTACCACCAGATAATACTGTGTTGGCGTACAAGTCTTTACGGATGTCGACATCACACTTCATGATGGAGTTGTAAGTGGTTTCGTGAATGCCACAAGCTTCCATACCCAAGAATGAAGGCTGGAAGAGGGCTTCAGGGCAACGGAACCTTTCGTTTCCGATGGTGATGACTTGGCCGTCGGGAAGCTCATATGACTTCTCGAGCGAGCTGCTGGAGGCTGCGGTGGCCATCTCTTGCTCGAAGTCGAGCGCGACGTAGCAGAGCTTCTCCTTGATGTCACGCACGATTTCTCTCTCGGCGGTGGTAGTGAAGGAGTAGCCGCGCTCGGTGAGGATCTTCATGAGGTAGTCTGTGAGGTCGCGACCGGCCAAGTCCAGACGCAAGATGGCGTGTGGGAGCGCGTAACCTTCGTAGATGGGCACAGTGTGGGAGACACCGTCACCGGAGTCGAGCACGATACCGGTGGTACGACCGGAGGCGTACAGCGAGAGCACGGCCTGGATGGCCACGTACATGGCGGGCGTGTTGAAGGTCTCGAACATGATCTGGGTCATCTTCTCCCTGAAACAGAAGCACGAGATTAGCACTGCGGGCGAGCCCTGGTGGTGGCCAGGCATCAGACGTGTCGGGCGGATCAAAGGCGACACCTACCTGTTGGCCTTAGGGTTGAGGGGAGCCTCTGTGAGCAGCACGGGGTGCTCTTCGGGCGCAACTCGCAGCTCGTTGTAGAAGGTGTGGTGCCAGATTTTCTCCATGTCGTCCCAGTTGGTGACGATGCCGTGCTCGATGGGGTACTTGAGCGTGAGGATGCCTCTCTTGCTCTGGGCCTCGTCTCCTACGTAAGAGTCCTTCTGCCCCATGCCCACCATGACACCCTGGTGGCGAGGTCTGCCCACGATCGATGGGAACACGGCACGGGGAGCGTCGTCTCCCGCGAAGCCGGCCTTGCACATACCGGATCCATTGTCCACTACCAGCGCGGCAACTTCTTCGTCGCACATTGTGAATTAGTCTGAAAATATAAATAATACATTTAATTTTGTGTCTTTGCAATACAAAATACCATTTATTAGAAAAAAATTATGAGCGTTCTATGTAATTCAATTTAGTTATAGAACGTGAATATTTTTTGTACTTAAAATCAAGTGTGAAAATATTCTATAATCTTTATTTCAAAATCATGTGACCCTAATCTTTGTAAAACCTACATATCGCCAACGCTTGTAAGTAAAGTGGGCGATGGAAACGCGATGACCAAATAAGGTTCTATCTAATAAGACGCGTCTCAAAGTAGACGTGGCGTCACGCGGTGACACGGAGAAGGGGATCGATAGTCGAGCACAAGCTGTACTTTAAAAACTTTCCAGTTTATTTTAATCCAATCACAATTAAAAAGGACCAAGTGATTCGACCACGCCCTACCGCAACCGGCATTCCCGGAGTCCCGGCAACACGAGGCCGGTATTTCTCCGTGTCACTGACCGCACGCACCAATTACACAAAAAAAAACTACCACAACACTTAAAATGCACGAATTCTACACTTTTGTATCAACTTACTTTTATTAAATAGTCCTATTAAATAAATAAATTACTATCGCTATTGCACAGCCTCGGATATGCTGCACAACACCTCTACTCGAGTACACTTCGTGGAATGTTGGCGACCGAGGTACGCAGACTATATAAATGAGGCTGGTTATCGGGGCGCCCCTACCCGCGAGCCCGCGACCGCGGACACCTTTCCACCAATCACAACAATTCTGAGTTTTCGTTACCATATATGGTATTGCGCTGCAGGGAGCTTGCGCACCCTCCCCCTGCCCCGCTGCCGCAGCATCGCCGTTGATAGCGTGCTCTTGATAACGAGGTCTCTCAGTCTCACTACTTACAATTCATACAAATCACATAGTGATTTTTATTTGAATTTTTAGTAGACGGAGAATGTCATTATCTAAAGGTTTTTAGAATGAAGCAGTATCGTCATAATAGTTATTAGTGCCTAGTAACTATAGTATGGTAAAGTAACATATTATCAATAACTCGTAATATTATAGTTTAAAATACATTGGGTCCTTCTATGATCTCATAAAGAATCGCGACACAACACATTAGAGCGTATGTATTTATAGACTAATCGATAACGATTTTTTCACATTTTTGTGCCGTCGTTCATTACATACTAACCGCTGAGATAGGTACCGAATCAAGTATGACACGCACACTTACCACAGTACAATTGAATTAAAACAATAGCAGTTTGCAAGCCGTGAAAATCGCCGGCCGGTCTCAGGCACGCTTACGGGTTTGCTACAGCTGATTTGTTTCCCACAGTCTGCTCCGACCACCAAGAACTCACTAAACGGCAAATGTATCACTTCTTCCTCAAAATAATATATAATAAGGATATTTTTTTAATTTTTTCAATACATTTGGATCTAAATCTCCTACAAAATATTTAAGTTGCCAAATGTGACACGCTAATCATTTAAACAAATTAAAATTCGAATATAAATTATAAATTGTTTCTACCCAAGTATTTATTGGTTTCTGACTAGCAAGTAAGCAATAATATCATATCAATCCCGCACCGCTATACAACCAACGGTTTTACCATATATGGACAAAGGATTGTGATTGGTGCACGCCATCAACGGTCACTGTACGTACACGACGCACACAAACAAAATTTGAGTGAATTTAAACTTGTAGTTGTGTCTAGTCAAACAATTCATTCAAAAGACTAGTGTGAGCTTTTACTGCATTGGATTAATTTGCAGTGTCGTCTTCAAGTTAAATAAATGGCATCATAATTATCGATGACTATTTATCGTTTATTAAAATATTGAGCTGTTTTCCTGTTTAGTCTCGTACCCCCCCACGTAGCATGTCAAAGTTTGGTGAAACAGCTCCTGCATATCACATTCATTACTAATTTTATTGATTACAGTTCATGATAGGTCGGTACCTACTCAAGAATGCAAGATGAATACTTTCAACTAGTAATTAATGGTCAAAACTATTGAAATTGACAGCAACAATTTTTGTACTTGTGTGGATCATTCAGATAAAATATAAACGTGTATTAAATAATTTTAAAAAACTGAAATACGCTATTTAATTATAACACAATTAAATTGTCGCTAAGAATTTAGTTGATATAACAGAGTACTATTACACTAGGAAATTATTTAATACTGGTAATCCTAATAAAGATACTAAAATAAACTCATGAAATGATTCTTGATAAATGTACACAGGTTGCATTAAATATATTAAATTAAAGTGGGTTAATATCTGTAGGAAGCACAATTTATTAAGTGTTAGGTGTTTATGTTGGGTTGTTGTGAAAAAAGTTGATATAGCAAAAAGTACTATTTCAGACATTATCATATCAAAACGGTATCTAACAAATTTTGTATGCATTACTTTTTTACTGCTACATTTTAGAATTTTCCGGTACATTTATCAGGGTATAGAACCCGAGAAAGTACCTAAGTAATTTTAATTTAATAAATGTATGAAATTCCTCTTACCACAAATTTGATAAAATTTGCATAACTTTCACCATAGAGATAAATTTTATTGATTGAAAAATGATAAATTCCATTTATCATGCATTACATTCTTAAAAAATAATAATAAAAACTTATGATTAATGTTAGTTTAATGTTAGTGCAGTACCGGTTCCTTAATAGAATTATGTTATCTGTATTACTACTAAAATAGAGCTAATATTATTTATATGACCTTAATACTATAATAAACTGTACAAATAATATATAAATATAAAAATAGAATACCGATTAAAGATGTATTAAGAATGAGTCAGATAACGCATGCGTATACTCAGCACCGATGCATTGCATTGCATTGGTTCTAAGAGTTGAGTCAGCAGACTCAACTCTTAGAACCAACGTTTGGAGTCTCAGTCTGTAGACCTCCACCTCCACTTCCGTCATTCAGGGTCAAGGACGTGATTAGACCAATCTATATTTTTTTATAATCGTTTTAATCGTTCGCAATGAAACTAATGCAAACATTAACTACATATTAATTTTATATGCTGGAGAGATCGCATCACTATGTAAATTAGCATAGCTGACTTTGACAAATGTACCGTCATGTTAGTTATTCAAGAATTGATTTCGTGTTAAATATTCTAATTTCGATTTTTTAATGCGCAGCATTTGACGTATTTTGAATAATTTGTGGAACTAATCAAATTCTACAACATATTTTATTTATAACTTTCTTTGGAAAGCGATATAAGCCATGATCAAGGCCATTGGTTATTTAAGATACTTAAATTGAATTCCAATAAAAAAATTCACACTTTTATCATGGTATGCCTAAAATTGTTCGTATTATTACTAATATGTAACAACAAGATATATTTAGATTGTATACCTCTAATATTCAATATAATTATTAATCCCAGAAACCCAGCATCCTGCTTCCCGCTTCCTATTCTATCCTAATATTTTATTGATTTAATAAACAAATTTGACTTAATATCTTACTAACACGTTGCATGTCCTATTATACATGATATAGTAATAAAATAACAAAAATAATCAACATGTGTAAGAATGAATAGATGAATGTAGCTATGTATGTTTATTAATTAAACGGATTTGATGGTACTTGACAGTGATGTAGTTTATGTACCAAATTAACACGTTAGCAATAGAATGACTTGCTTTTGGCCAACGGTCCGTCCCAGGTGGACCCGCGCGGTACAACTACAGATTAGTAAAAAATTATTCGTTAGTACAGCTAATACTGTTAGGTGACGTACCTAATCAGCACCTAATTTATACTATAAACTGTAGTTATAGACTATAACACAGATTACTAAATAGTTACTACGTTACATTGCTTTACTGCTAAGTATTATTCCTATGACTCATTGGATCATAGTACGTTTTTACACTTTATCACATATTTTGAATAATGACTCATCGCTGATCACGCGAGTCATCATGTCAAATTGAATACATTACTCGTATAAGCCTATAAGGGTGACAGTATTATATATATGTAATATTGGAAGTCTATGTAATATTGGAACAGACAGCACATACAGATGTTCGAATTTAAGTACTCACTAAACATTAATTTTAATCTTTAAATGTATATTTTGTTAGTTCATTATACGTAGATTACATTTGTAACTTTGTTACAAGTACCATTGTATTTTCAAAGCAATATAAAATGCAATTATTTTCATTGATCACGTTTGTATGAGTCGAAAATTTTTGCATAACTATAATATTAAAAAAAAGATATTGCTATGTACGCTAGATCTAATATTATATGTTACAGAATCCAATAAATTACGTCGCTCCGTTTCCGTTTTCAAGAGGATCGATAAAACAATGAGTCAACGAAGGAAACTCATAGACCTCGTAGAATTATAAACGCTATTGTCTTGTGAATATTATTCGGGCACAGAATATAAATATTGCTTCGTTCTTATGAGTCACGCCTAGCCTTGAGTGGGGACAATGTAAATTATCACTAACTGTCAATATACTATAAAGACTAAAAGCCAAAAATGCTCGTTTAATGATTGATCTACGGAGGATATTATAAACGGAAACCTTAAAATAGTAATAAAGCGTTCAAACTTGCGCCGTATTTATTTATTTGTTAACGCAAAGATTTATAATTAAAAGAACGGCTTCTTCATCACGAATGTTTATAATTATACAATTAGCCAATACCTAGCGAACAACATCACACTCCATCACCATTCACCTAGCACACGTGAATGCATCACTTCGCTCTGATGTGGAACATGCTGACCTACTAAATAAAAATATACATACTTACCCACTACACATACATAATCTTCTACTGAAAAACAATAAGTGCGTTTTATTCTTGCAATATTTGCAGGCTGGTATTAAAAGGAACAAAAATCTTATGTTGTTTCAAAAATAAAAGAACCAGCCTGCCGAAGGGTCCGTTTTTTGTCAACCTGCAGCCGGTTTCCACAGAAATAAATTGGAATGGTATACAAAAGCCGTAGTTAATCGTCGTCTTTCTGCAAATGTTAAAAGATTTTACAACATTATTATTTAAAAGACAATTCTATCTGAATGATTTTAATATGTATGTGACGGTTGGTTATTAAATGGAAATTACTTATATATTATCAGTTTAAAAACTGTTTACATGATCTTATATGATATCAAAGTTGAAATTCCTGCCATGCAATTTATGTTTAGTATAGTAGATATATTGAAACGCGAAGCAGACGGGCGTCGGGCGAACACATCGATCGGGCTCCGCCCTTGACATTCGCCGGGGTGGTCCGCTAGCACAAGGGTACTCACATGCAAGGGTGTACAATGCAGATCATTTGTTTAAGTAATTGAGTCAAATATCAATATATTAACATGTTTATAGTTTTTATTAGGTAATGATTTCTATCAAATCGTTATTACTTAATATTAATTTGCAATTAGAACGAGACGTAAAAAAATTAAATACCACGTGAATTGTGATAGTCAATCACATTGGGAGACAGGAAATTGCAAGCACATTATACATTTTTACATGAAATTCTGCAGTCGTGGGTTCATCGGATTACAGATTATAATAACAACAATGTCAAGAACAAAGCGTCATAAATAATTTCTATCGCTGTCTATTTTTAGACAACATCCGTTTGTAAAGTCGCCCCTCGTATGATTTTAAGATTCGATTTTTTTCGTTTATCTAGCATTAAATATGATCGTTTTTATCAAAATTTAACACAACAGTTTCATATTTTAAACGCTGTACAGTCAGTGCTGTCAGTTTTTTTACAGTAAACAGTTTACTTTATAACTTTTTCCTTTAGTGTGCAACTGTTTATAAATAATACTGGTCTACGAATCTAAAGCGATGTGAGGTCAGGTCCCTGATAAAACATATTTTGGTGATCGTTACGATAGGAGAATTATGCCATTGCCATAGTAGACAGGCGACGAGACTCGAAACTCGAGACAGTGCAGTTTCTGTACTTGTCTGGCTTCTTCCGAAACCGTGTCCAACGAATTTGCATTCATTGAAGTGAACTTCAACGTTAGTCATTATGTTATTTTTACAAAATCGTAAAACGCGTTCCTTATCTTATTCTTATGTATGTACGTTAAATATTTTATGAAAAGAATAATTACTATGCAATCACGTAAAAACCAAAAGGTATAATATAAAATAATAATAATACACCAAAATAGTGGTTTCTTAATACATAGATCTTTTTGTTAAAATAAACAGCTAACGAAGTACTCGCATCTAAAGTCGTTAGAAAAGCACACCTTTACTTCGAAAATCGACGGAGTACAATATTTTGTAGTCTACACGATGGAGGCTGCTAAGAAAATCCCAATAATTATCACAAATATAATTATCACTTCAGTAGTAACCCTTCAGCGTCTTTGCTTCAATAAGTAAGAAGGTAAACAACCTATCTAAGAACTCTCTGTTAAGAATAAGATCGCGCAGGTTGTCTACCATCCGCCGAAGGGGTCGCGGACGAATTTTAATCAACTCCCGTGGCCCCTTCACTTAAGTGGCTCGACGGAACACAGTGGGGTTTTGGTCGGTAGGAATCCGACATAACCCACGGCTTTATCTCCGGAGGCCGTGGGTATCTATGCAAGATTTCCCCACTTAAAAAAAAAAAAAAAAAAAAAAAGGTTGTCTACCATCGATCGCTCACAATATGTACCTATATTGGTTTGTATATACAAAATGTTGCACCAGAAATAGCATCAAACTGACGTCATCCAGTAGACGAAGCACAGACGAAACGCTCGGGTGTGTTGAGCATTCACTAATTATAAACTAGATGTTTACTACGTGTGTAGGTCAGGTAAAAATAACACGCCCGAATTTATTTTTAAAATCAGGAATATGGGGCATAGTAACGGATATATTTATTAGAGTGGTTAAATCAATATTGTATTAATTAACGTGCCTTACGAATTTTATAACCTATAATATCTGTCGGGACTAAGCCAAAATATTCGATTAAGTAATTACGTTTTTTTATTTTAAAAATAACCATATGTATTATTAATAAATCTAACCAATGGGCATTGGTTTAGCTTCTAAAAACAACTACTCTCAACGTTTAATATAAGGTCTAGAAAAGTGATCGGCGTTGTATAAAAAAAAACATTCAGCTTCAGTGAATCCAACGCTTATGTTCTTGGAAACATGTATTTGCATTATTTAGAAAAAGTTTAATCTTGTGGACGTATGTTAATATTCTTAAGTCCATCCATATATGTACTAATTTTCCTTTAAAATGCAGCTATGCATCTTTAAAATTGATTTATAATTGATATGAAAGGTTAGATAAGATATATGTTTATATTAATATACATCTTATTTTTATATTTCTTCAATGATAGCATTATCTATATTTGACTTTGTAAAACGACACACCCTGTGTATTACCTAGAATAAAAATTCCATTAATACGATCGACTAGACTCTTAGAGTCTAGACAATAGAAGATGGCACACCCAGGTGTTTTGGAAATTGAATAATATTTAATCAAGATATTATATATGAAACAAAAATTACTTACGTATTGGGTTACTGTTACTTGTTACTGTTAAACACAGCCTTTTAAATATTTTTATTCCCATAATAAAATGTCTACGTAAAGGGAATTCATAAAGGGAAATCACTTCGAGGATAAGTGTGAAAGAAATGTGAATAAAATAACAGTTTTATACCGGTATATAAATTAATTTTTTTTATTACAAATGTTCAGGTTAGTGACTTTCAATAAATAAATTAAAAATCTTTGTCAAAAAACGTTTTACGTAATATGCATATTACGATACCTTACAGCCTAGTTAAATACTGAACTTATATAATAAATCACAAGCGTAATTTGAGCCGCCCATTCGGGGTCTCGGTGTAGGGCATCATATGTTACAATTATTAGT
>NC_052116.1:2214819-2268894 GCF_012273895.1 Zerene cesonia | reverse complement strand
TTAATATTCATATATTCCTGATTACTTAGTTATAATATCACTATAAAAGTCAAAGAAATCGTAGGTATGCGATAATACAATGCAATCTCTTCTTATCACTTGATTATAATCTAGACGTACCTAGCTACGTGTTGATAAGATATTTCATAAGCCTATGTTTCACAAGCTTATGTTCAGAAAATATATATTTGCTTCAAATCATTGTTAAGAATATTTATTAAGATTAATTTATTTGAAGTAAAGAAGCAGAAACATACAATCTATTGCAATACGTAATTCAATAAGTTGTACAAACCAATCAATAGCAAAAAAAAAAAAGATTATTTGATTTATAATTTATAAAAAACCACACAAAATGTATTGTAATCTAATTCTATTTATATATCGCAGTGCCACAGATTGTTAATTTTTTTTTTATAATTTTTCTTCACATCACTTTGGTTGATAAAAAAATAATTACATAACTGTCACAGATTGCATAATTTCTCAACAAACACCATATTTGACACAAGTAGTTAAAATTATAAATATATCAATAGTTAAAACATAACGAGGAAACTGTAACAACGAGTCTTAAAATGCAATATTAATATTTAAAATAAACTTACATTGAATATATAAAAAGTAAAATGTATAAATTGGTACGACTGCCGCACTGTCCAGCACTACACAAAATGAGAGTGGAGTGCAGAGGATAATGTATATAAAACGTACCTTATCACAGCCTATGCTATCGGCCTCTTGTCCCACCAATCACGATTTTCGTTACCATATTTGGTAAAGCAGTCGTGTAACCATATGTGATAATGCGATGCCTTGATAAGCGGTGGTAATAACACTTTATCAATGATAAATTCACGCGCGTTACCTTCCAACGTATGTAACGTTCAATTGGTAACAGATATTGAAACCGTTCAAGCGATTTACTGACGTATCACGTAAACCATAACGTGAACCAATACAATTATTTACGAGCTACTTGTAAATATTTGTAGAATTAGTCGTGAATAATAAATTCTTGGAATATATACCAATTTTCCTCCATGAATCAACTTAAGTTTATTAAATTGGTTTCAATTTCTATAATTGTTATAACAATTAATAGTTCGAATTCCCAAAAACAACAATTGATTATTTTAAATAAATATGTTATTATTATTATTTTTCCCATGAGTCTACTATGGTTTATGTTTAAAAAATGACATTCTTCCTACTCATCAATTCTGATTGATATTTTACTATATTAATAAGTAATACTTATTCCATCAAATACATTTAGTAGTGGACATACTGATGGTATAATTTTTTGGTAAAAATTGTTTATTTTTTTAGCTGTATGACTTAAATTTCTATGGAATTTATATTATTAAGCTACTTCAAAGAATTTCATATTTATTTTTATCTACAAATTATCAAATTAATAATAAATTATCGATAAGAGAGTTAAGGGCATAACATATAATCAAAGAACGTAAAAATTTCGTTTTTCATTCGAAATCGTAGCATGATAACAATTATAACAAAATAAATCATACTTAATATTCCTGGTATATCGAGTCATGTGGCTATTTATATTGATGAAAGAAAAATAAAATAAGCAATAAGGAAGTTTCTTCTCTAATAGGGAAGTTGGATTCATAAGTCTGAAAACTAACTTATCATTTATAACGTGTACAGTGCAATTACTCGTTAAATAAGTAAGTAATTAATTAGCGAGCATAGCTTCCACGCCTAAACAATGAGCAAACCAAACATCGCGTGTGCATTGAACATTGCAAATCGCGGGTCAAAAGTGAATGACCGCACCGAATTTATCTGTGGGTTCTTGAGCCCAATGAGATCCAAAAAGAGATGATCTCAATTTGAAAACTTACTAGCTAGTTCAATTTGCTTTTACTGCACAAATAACTTTCTATGTTAATAAGAGTTTTGAAAGTACCACTCGAATTACTTCTTTTTAATGAACGAGCATTTAGTACTGGAGATAGTTAGAAAAATAGAATTTTAAATTTCCAAATGCATTTAATTACGTTTAAATTAAGACAGAACATTTGGCGTGAAGTGATTATGGTTTAAGCTACCGTTACTATTTTTTAACATCCGCTTACACGACTTTTACGAATAATAAACTCATTTTATATTTTTTGATACGAAGAAAAAAAATCGTAAGCTAAGAGAAAGATGAATTTAATTAAAAAAAACATATTTAAAATGAAGGGATGCATTAAAAATTAACATTTCAACTATGATTATTAGTTTTAAATATTACAAGAGATTTCTCGTTCCACGTGTCTTGGCACCTAACTCTAATTGGTGTTACATTTCTCCGCATCTCACACGGCGCGACTTTCTCCCTGATTCAGCACATCTTGTGTCTTACTGTATTTTATTGCAAATTTGGAACAAATTTATAGCGAATGCAGTCTGCACCAAATAGCATTTCATATTTCTAATTAATAAAGTTATAGAGTGGTGAAGGACTTTTCCGTCGTTTCTTTATTCTTCTCATTTCCTTTTTTGCAGTATAAATTATAAATTAAACATGTATTTCGTTTAACTAACTGGAAAAAAATTACCTATGATTAAACTTAAACTTTAAGACCGCCATCAAAACTGCTTAATTTATTTGTGCCTTATTTGCGAAAATTTTAATATTATTGTGATTTCATTCGTAGGTATTACGCTGGCTATAAAAACTGTATACTTAATACCCTTACTGTGCAGAATGGGGCGAAGAGGAACCCCAAAATAAATCAATAATGCACCCTCGAGCTTACGCTATGACTAATGTTTTAAAGTTTGTTCTCCAGTATTTTAGGTAGCGAATAAAACGGTAAATTGGGAGCGAAACTCTTTTTTGACCTTGAAGTCTTGATATGAATTCTCAAAATCTTCTCTCAAATCTCAAAATTCTTGTCTTGTTTGAGACATCACAGTTGGTACGTTAAAAGTGAATTCGTGGATGAAATACGAATTATCCCTGTAACATACAGGGATAGATAATTACTATTATCTAACATTCGACACACATGACTTGATATTTACATTGATATAAGTAGTTTTATTATCGGTGTTATTACTAAATTAATAAGAATATTTCGCATTGTAAGACTTATTTGTCTTTACTGTTAGTCCGTTCTCTTCTCCAACATAGTTTCAAACAACAGAGAGTGGAGCCCTAACTGTGCTTAAAGTATGGGGGATATATAAATGTGAATGAAGCACTTGTCTGCGCGTATCGATCGCGCCCGGGACCCTGCAGCTGGCGGTCACCGCCTCAGCTGAGCTGTGAACTTTGCTATTAAACGCCCATATTTATCTACTATACTTCTTTATCTAATAACAAAATTTACAAAGAATATATAGACTATTTACTTAGCATAATCAATATCGAATGTAATAACATATTTAAAACATACTTTATGATTTCTATTTTAATGTTGCCCATTTTCCTCTTAAAAATTCTTTATAAAAACGATAGTGAATACGAATTTGAAGACAAGCTATCAGATAATGAAAGTATATAATATATTCCCAAGTAGGTATCAAATCAATATAACGGAAACAGAAAATTTTGTATTTTAATATTATTCTCATCATATTTCATCAAATAAAATTAATTTAAAGGAAATGTTGTATTAATAATAATTACTAAGAATAATAGTGTTGGTGTAAATACAAAACATGATGCAAACTATTTAGTCGGCATTTCAGCCCGGTATTTCACAATTTCAGGAATCGACTGATAGCATAGCGTATATGCATGAGTAGTTTATAACTAATTTATATTTAGCTTTATACTTATGACATTTAAGGGTTCTATCAATAAAACAAAGACCGAAAGTGCACCTGCTTTTCTGGGAAAAACATGTATTGTAATTATTATCAATTACAATTGCTTTTTAACGCAAAAGTTTCTGAATTTATTTGCTGGATTATGCTCAAATGATAAATGGTACTATATCGGATCTCATATGAAAAAATGACTATTACTAGAACAAAATAACTTATAGCCGTACCTGCTTGCATAAAAAATTGATTCAGTAATAAGTAAGTGATGAACTAATTATCTTATAACCGTGTTTTTATACAGACATGTTACTATTCTGTATTTTATTATGTCTAACACATCGAATGTTATGTCTAATACATTTTTATTAATGTAACCCCTAAGGTTGAACACACCTTTGCCTTTTTGATCTCGATAATATAATTAGTGTTTATCAATAAACACTTCGTGATGAATCTGTCGCTACTATAGCGTAATAAAAAAATAAAGGTAATTGTTAAAGGAAATAGCTTCATGGCAAAAACACATTACAACAATAAGACATTCAAACCATTATATATTACCAATACGATGCGTTATGTAATCTTTGATTTTACGGATATTATGCGTCATGGAATTCTTAATGATTTTACGTATTAGTCATTCTATGACGACAAGTATTTGCCAATTTTATTTATCGAGTTGGGAGCAATAACTTAACAATTTTTTAAATTGGTTATGTATAGATCAAGTACGGCTGCTCTTAAGCACGGTTCTATTTATTGTGCAAATAATACTAATGATAAGGTAGACTATATTATACCTACCTACAACATGCTTGTTTTGAAGCAGTGGTGTAATTGTGAGTTGAATTTTTATATTTAACTTTCGTGTAGTGAATATTCTCAGAATTAACATAAACCGATGGCATAATTGTTACATAATTGAATCGTAATCGATGTTTTCATCGCAATAAGAGAAACTTTGTGCAATTTCTTTTTACATTTCTTGTGGAGTACGTACCTATAAAATAATGGATAGTATGTAACACAAATATTTTATTACTCGTCGTCGTCCTATTTTTAATACTTACCTCATGCAACTTATTCTTACCAATATGTATATAACATGCGAATCTCACTGTCTAGATGTGTTGCATTTATGATAAAATTTTGATGGACAATGATCTCGCCTCTTGGTAAGTGAAGATGCGTCCTTAGGTGGAGCGGAATTCCCTAGAAGGTACCTCCAGCGAATTGCGCTCTTGGTACACTCTTTTCTTGAAGACCCCCAGAGTGCAAAGTCTGGCGCTTAGTTAAAACTAGATTTTACTAGAAGAAACGCGTTATAACGAAAAACGGTTTTTAATAGTAACACATTAGTCATCATGACTCTACCTCTGTCGTGTTATCCATATTATCACAATGCTTTATGATATGATATACTAGCTGCGCCCTGCGGTTTCACCCGCGTAAGCTCTTATCCCGTAGGAATTGCGGGATAAAAAGTGTCTATATATTATTCCAGTTGTCGAGCTGTCTACGTTTCAAATTTCATTGCAATTGATTCAGTAGTTTTTGCGTAAAAGAGCAACAAACACACACACATCCATACAAACTTTCGCATTGAGAAATTAGTGAGTTAGGCAAGAAACGCAGGTTCGTATCCTCGTGATCAAACTTTTTCTATTCTTTAAAAATTTCTCATTTATAAAACATTTCAATGCTATAAAGCTAAAAATTAAATTTAATATGATATTTATCTATAAAGCAATTAAGTTTATAATCATAACCTTACCTATAAATTCACTTTTTATGTAAGCGCTACCACCGCCCATGAACATTTGCAGAGGCGTGAGGATATTAATTGCATAGACATTACGATGGATGTCAAATGGATGCCGACTTCAATATAGGATAGGATAAAGAATGGATCGATAAAGGGAATAAAAAAGGTAAGGAAATGTCTACGGGCCCCTGTCTTCCCCACTGAACCACCACTTCTTCTGAGGGGAGAGGTACCTTCCTTGTGCTGGCGCAATTCATGCCGAAGCGTGCTCGACTCCCACCCTCAAAATTGTAGGTAAATGTAACTTAAGTATGCAGGTTAGTGAATGGCTTATCGCAGTAAATAATGATTAGGTTCATACACATTTTTTAATTAAGAGTAGATCCTACTATATCCTACTAATATTATAAATGCGAAAGTTTGTATGGATGTGTGTGTGAGTGTTGCTCTTTCACGCAAAAACTACTGAATCAATTGCAATGAAATTTGATACGTAGACAGCTCGACAACTGGAATAACATATAGGCACTTTTTATCCCGATATTCACGGTCACGGGTGGGCGAGAGGCTAGGCGTTGCTACGGTTAGGCAAGAAACGCAGGTTCGTATCCTGCCTCGTGATCAAATCATAATATTATCTTAATTACGGAAAAAATAATCTCAACTTTTATTACTTGGCTAAGTTATTTATTATCACATGATATGTCAGCGTATAGCCTTATTGTGATTAAGAATAATACACGCACAGATTATAATATAATAGTATACTAAATACATGTAGTCTAAGGACAATGACGACATTCAAAAACAGACAGTCCATTGTAATAAATGGACAAAACAGATTTTTGTCATAAGTGACAACAAAAGAAGCTTTTAAAATATTGTAAAATAAACGGGGATATAAATATGAACATGGCTTTTACGTGCTATGACAATGATACAAATACCGAATCAACTTTTATTCGGTAGAACAGCGCACAGCGCAGACAGCAGTGGCTCATTTTGTTGAAAGTACTATGTATATGTATATTCGAGTATGAATGCAAAACAAAATCGAAAATAGTACTTATACGTATACCATATGTATTGTTTTGCTTCTCTATGAAACTTAAATTAATTAAAAGCACTGTGTGCCAATAAATCAATTTAATATTGTGTGCTATTTTAGGAAAAATAAAAAAAAGGGAAACGCTTCACGTAATTAATGAACAGGTCCTAAGTAAACGTTTATAATAAAGATAATTCTATGAATAAAGACGCTGTTTTCACTTTAAAGACCGTTAAGAATTTTTAATATAGAATTTCATTTTAATAATGCATCATCATTATAGCATTAATTTTTTCCCGGTATAACACCGTCACATTTGTGCGTCACAACCCACAACCGACAGGTCTTATTGGAAATCAGCGCCAAACCATGTCTTGAAACTCTCTCTTAGCCAAAATAATACGTGATTAAAAAACTTACGCCTTTTTTGTGTGTATTTTAAGTCGGTGGTGTAGTTACCGAAGGTTTTAAACTTTTTCTATTATATTTACTATTGCAATTCTTCTTTGATCTATTAATGTATTAAAAAAAACTAATTCGTTTTACTCGTCTTCGCTTGTAAATCATCGTCATCATCATAAATAATTAATTTAACAAGTGACATTAAATTCCTGTTCGGATGATAATTCAATACATATTAACGTAAACAGACATTGTTAATTATAATTTATAACAGTAATATGTTTACAGGAAAACAGATATGTGGAAGGAAATACAGGAGTGAATCACTGATACTTACTTTGACTTAGTTGTAGTATAGTAGTCAAAATATGGCTGTTTAATGGAGATATATGTTTAATATTCTACATATTATATTACAAATATGATATATGATAACAATTCTATATTAGGTAGGTAATCAGAAATAAGAAGCTAGAAGAATTAAGATGCAAATTTAGTAGATGGGTTCAGATTACTATTGTGTGTGTGTATTACTATTATACATATATATATATATATATATATATATATATATATATATATATATATATATATATATATATATATATATATATATATATATACCATGTTTCGTTTACATTTCAGCTTTGAATATTTCAATGGTAGATCTAAATAGGCCCAGAAGACTTGGGTAAATACATGAAGAATTCACGAACGACATTTCATAGAAAGTTATGCTCGAATTTTTTTATTCTTCGTTAGTCGTATATTAAATTATACAATGTGTGTCGTTTAGACTATATTATATTATAATAAGTCTGAGGGGTGCAAACAGGGGTGACCCGCATGTCGTCATTTACCACGTCATCTAAATAATATTATTATTAACTCAACATCCCGAACGCGCAAGTGAAACGTTCTTTGTGAATTGGGACAGTGTAACAATCCTAAGTAAATTCACACAACTCGTTCAATGCATTAAGAAGACACGGCGCTTTCATCTCCAGTTTTGTTGCAGTGTAAAAAACGCTGATTATTTGAGACCACATTGAGACCGCTGACTTATGTAGGAAACTAAACTTATGATTCATATTTTAAAAGACCATATGTTTGAATTGAGCTTAAGCAAGAAGAGACTCATAAATGTGGGGTATTTTAAAATATTTAAGATGTGGGAGAGCAGTGGTGGTGGTGATTTTTAAATTTATCTGCGCATTTGAATAACATTGCCACTGCTCAAAGCGCTAAAGGAAAACATCGTGAAGAAATCGTCATATCCAGGAATCAAATTGTCGGCGATTTGTGACATCTGCCAACTCTGAAGGTCTGTGTCCTAGCACTGGGAACGTGTATGGGCTAATGATGATGATGTATGGTCTCGTAAGACGGTGGATGCTCGTGGAACATGTACTCAGCGAGAAAATACTTGTTTGTTAGAGTATAAAGGAGTTTTTGAGTAAAACACTGATATGAGTGATTATTCCTAAGAAATCTTATATCACGTCTGAGCACCTATAAAATTTTGAAACAAAGAATATCTGCTTAGGTCTATAAAACTACGCAACAGATTTTGGTAGGGTTTTAATGGATAGTCATTCAAGAAGAATGTTTATATTTATGTTTATATATAAAATGTATTATTCCGGGCCGGGCCGAGTCGCTAGTAAGAGAGTATATGCCTCTAGGTAACAATTTGTAAAAAATTAATAATTCTCTAAGGAATAATATCGTTTTCTAAGATATAACATTATAAAAATTGATATAGAATATATGTGTAGTCTCTAGACTGGTAAATTTCTGTACATAATTCATATCGTTGTCGTGTTCACGATGTACCTAGGTCGATGACACTGAATGTAATTTATAGCTCCAAGTGACACTCATATCGGAGCAAAATGTGCCATTTATTCAGTAGGTATGTCTAAGCCAATAAATAATATTTTATTATTCAAGTGTGCGTCTCTTGGTTACTTATAATGAATTTTTTTAATAAAATCATTAATAGGAAGAGTAATCTAGGTTACCGATGCCCCAAATCATTCTAATGTATACTTCAATTTCAAGTAATTCGAGTTCTCCGAGTAACTTCAAAGCTTCAATTAAATCCTCTTTTCATACAATTCATACTTTAACATATCACTGTATTTAACCATAAAGAACTTTTTCACTTAATCTATTTAATAATCCTCTGAATTAGGAGTGCTCGTTAGTGAATTACTAAGATGTTATAAGTTCTTTCGTCTTTATCACCACGTGGCGCTGTCAAACCCCAGTCACTCCATTGCAAAGCGATGCCATGTCAATAACCCCGAGCTGAAAAGTATTTTTTGCAGTCTAGAATTTTTCATTACTCCTGAAATTGTGGAATTGTTTGATAGAGACGTTAATTTAGCTTAAGCAAAGATTCTGCAAATAGCATAATAAGAAAATTAAAAATAATTGGCATTTCTTTTCAAGAAAGGCCTAAATAAATTTAATAAACTTTTTATGATATTTAATACGTTGAGTATAATCAAAATCGATTACAAGCATTATATCCTGTAATACTTTTACTTTCGTCCCACATGTATCTATCTGCCTACTTATTACATTGCAAGCAAAAAAACGGTGTTAAATGTTGTTTTTCATACGATCGAAATTACCGTCCTAAAAGCAACAATAGATACGAAAATAAACTTACCAAGTAAAGAATAATTATTGATTACATTAGTTATACAATCTCATTAAAAAAAAACAATATATTTTGCATCCTTTTGCGCATTATAGTATACCGAATATTGTACCGAATTAAATTTAAAATCGCACTGATCATTTAGTATTTAAATAAACGATTATATTTAAAATATTTAGGTTTTGCACATTTATTTTATATAAGGTGTAGTTTCATGAGTACATTACAATACGATGACGCAACGGAAAATACCCAAAAACCAAAACGTACTTCGGCAAGTTGACTTCAATGGCAACTTTGTCTCATTACTGCAGTTTATATTACCGTATAAATCGAGTGAGCCTTCGCTATTGGCCTGAGGTAGTTAGCCCTCTAAAAGGCACGAGAAGCCGTAAAAGGCCTATCCGCCGCGCGTGCGTCGTATCGCCTCACAGCCATTTTTGGACGCTGCTACAACCTCGACATGGCGACTGACTTATCATCTAGGTCTCCTTAACAATAACGCCTTTATGCCTATGCTTGTCATATTAGGATTGAGGTTCATACTTTTAGAATTGTATGGTCTTCATCGAACGTGTTAACAGTTCTGTAATGTATCTAACAAATGAAAAATATGTTTCAGTGATCCTAATAATCTAAAAGTATTTCAAAATAATTAAATAGATAATTGCATATGTGTACATGAAACAATAAATATATTTGATGAAATTAAGTATAGCAAAATATAAAAAAAACAATAACTATTGTATTTGATTTTTAGTTTTATAGCATTGGCATGCTTTAAGTATTCAAGTGTACTTTAAGTATTCATCCTAAATAACTATTGTAGTTAACATAATAAGCCTTGATATGTGGTAACCCTCAAATATTCGCTTAACTTCGTAAGTTGGTAAACATGGCAATCCGTAGTATGGCGGAAGGAAGGAAATAGGTGTATCGCCAGTTGGCACATTTGTGTCAAGGCAGCTATATTGGCAACATTTTAAATATTCCTTATATGCTCATGGTTTAACAAACACCTTGAAATAAAGGCTATTTTTATACAATAACCAGAATAATTAATATAACCACAACAAAATTAATACTAATATCAGAAATCATAATCAAAAACTTGAATATCCTTAGGTGGTTTTTTTCACATTTACAATTTACTAATATTATAAACGCGAAAGTTACTCTGTCTCTAAAGCCTAAACTACTGAACAAATTTGGTACAGATATAGTTCAAGACCCGCGAAATAGTATAGGATAGTTTTTAATCCAGAGATACCACGGATAGGTAAAAAATACCACCTTAAATAATATACATATGATCATTAATTTAAGTTAAAATCAGTCTAGACTCTAATCTATTATGATTAATAATTTAAAAAAATAAATGTGCACTTTAATTTCAAAGGCTTCCTTGAAAATTTTAAATGGTTAAAAACCCCAACCCTTTTTAATTTTTCCTGCATCAAATTAGACGCAGTCAAACGTCAGACGATGTAAAAGGTAAGCCTTTGATGTTTAATAAAAATAAGGGTGTTAAACTTGAACACGTTCGGAAGTGCAAATAAATTCAGTTAAGTTTATTATTCAGTCTTTTTGCTCATAATTTCAAGGTGAAGTTGTTTTAACGCTACTACATTAATAAATCAGCTTCTAGTGGAATAGGCGACTTGGGAAAAAATTACAATTAACCAGAGAGAAAATGAATGAACTTAAAGCCTATAGGTATAATATGTCATTCCAAACATTGTATTATACTTAGACGGTTTTGTTGATCTGTAATTTACCATTAATAGTCTTCGATCAAATGATGCACATGTTCAGGGTTACATAGACATTCAAGATTACATAAGCCGATTAACTGTTACTATAAAAAAAAAAATATTAATGAACCAGTTCAAAAGAAAGTAATCTTTATGTGTGTTTTAAATAAATGTTGTCACGATCAAGATTTATTTGATTTTGAATAACGATTCATACAAAGAACAATGAATATTCCACTGAACCTAGTGTATTTTATAGTTCTGCTGATTTGTTAACTTATTATGTTTTATTTGTTATTAGTATTACAAAATTGTCTTTTTAAATTGTGGTAACTTTTACAAAATATATCTGAAAATGTAGTTCGGCTAGTAGGCTTCTCCCATCAGTTCACTGGACTTTGAAGTTCTGCACGTGTCACGTGTCTATGATGGGAAGGTAGTGATGTAACTGTGACGTGCCAACTGTTAATGTAACGTTTGAAATTCAAACACCGCGTCTTCAGCTCAAGGTCGTGACTAAATTCTGAGACGTGATATTTAACCGCGCCATCTAGCATCACGTCATCAGCTTGCTGATCTGTAACTACCAGTTTGAAACATGTTCCATTTACAATAGCAACGCAACCCAACGTGCTTGGAATTTATCATATTTTCTAATTATTCTAAGCTTGTAATTGTGTATAAAGAAGCATTGCGGTTGTAATTATTTATCGTATTTTTTAATATTGTTAAACTATATTTATTCATAATAAATTGGTCAAAGACTATTACGAAACTAAGTCCAAATGCCGAACCGAACTTAAATCAATACGAAATGCTATATATAAATACATTTGCTACTTATTCTTCAAAAATCATTTAATGTGAAAAATTATTTTGATAAGAATTTATGGCGCGAATGTACAACAATTTCCGTTTGCCAAATAAAATTCGAATGTGCTAGGAATTTTAATTGTAACGGATGGAACGAACCATGAGGCCAAAGACTCCGCGCCGTTTTAATCGGAAGTCTCTATCTAAACTTTTTCATTTAAACTGTCTAATATTTTTCATTCAAAATAAACTGTATTGTTGGTACCTACAGTGGTTTAGCTTTAAATACTTATTTTTATAACTTATACACAATTTGATTTTGAAAGATTTGTGTGATGTACCAATTCTACTGGAATAAGATAGTAGTATTTTATAATTTTCTTTACACATTGCACTATCTATACGTATACGTATACTGTAGATAATGCAATTTCCAATAAAACTTACAGGAATTTCGGTGCAGATAAATCTGCAGTTACCAACTAAAAGTTATTTATGTAGCCTCGCCTTTCCCGCCGGCGAAACATCCCCATACTTGGTATTGTCATGTTTTCTTTCGTACCATTCTAATGCATGTCAACACTTTTTGCCCACATCGTCTTTCAACGAAACAGTCAAGATCATCCATATTGCCAACCATCTCGATTCTCATTACGAGAAAGTAACAAGAATATGTATGAATAGAGAAAGTATAGTTCGTTGGGAACATTCGAAGAAGTCTCCATTATTCTGGGGAAGTTGTTCGTAAACTTCGATCTAATAGATTCTATTCTATACATGATGTGTACAATGTACATAATATAATCGCGGACTTCACGTATCGTAGATAATAAATATTTCTGCAATGTTTCTACTATCGGCATACTTAAAAAAAAAATTAAATATACTACGCACCTGACAACCCAAACAATATAAACCTAATCACCGTAAATTTTTAGTATTTTGAATTTCAAGTGAATAATATATTCTCATTAATTGTGCCACTTGATTAGTTTTATCGGAATTGGTTTTTATGATTTTTAAATACATATAAGTTATTTGTATCAGCGAAGAAAAGCGAATAAAATTATGACTCAGCTTAAAGATATGTAAGTATACATACTTCATTTTATAAAGTTGCGTTGTCCGTTTTACGCCGATTGTGAGTCAGCTGACTTAAGTTTTAGTCGACGTGCGTACATTTCATAAGGTGCGTCAGTAGAGGCAATAATTATAAGTCATCAAATCCACTTTTTAAGAGAACATAATTTAAATGGGTTATGCCTGAATAATTCCCACGCCCTTTTCGCTTACAATGGAGATATAGCCTTGATATGGTTGTAGTAGAATCACACTATATATGGTGATCATCGCAAATTCTTCTACAGCTGGCTAATCGGATAAACTTCATTCACGCATCGATACGCTCCAAAACGCAATATTTTATAACAGGGCTGTCTGTTGTCATTTCAAAAATCCATTTTTATTTAAACTTACATTTTGAACATTTTAACCAATTTCTAACCAGTTTGTCAAACGTTGAGTGGTATATAAGTAATACGTTTCAATATATTAAATATAATGAATATATATAAGATTAAACGACTGATATAATAACTTTCATCACTCACTTTATTTAACAGACTTCATTTGTCTTTAAGTTTTTAATTTTTTTTTTACTCGATTACACGGAGTCGCCTGGGCTCAACCAATCGAGGGCCGAAAATAAAAACCATTTTATGTGAAAGAATTCAGACTTTGACTTCAATATATTTTTTATTTTGGTAGACGCATTAAATATTTTAACTAGTATTATTGATAATAATATCAAGTATCGGTATTATAACGTGGAAGTAAAATGATATTTCCGTTAACTTGAAACATAAATTCAACAGCCCTGCAATTTAGCTAGATGCGAAGTAGTCTAACGGCATAATGTTAATTTGATATAATTTTTAATAGCCGCTCTCTCTCGCGTCCGTTTTAAGAGATATTCGAGTCTACGGACGTCATGTGCATTTAATTATCACGAAAATAATCGTAACTTAGTTTCACAAAACGACATACACTTTGGAATCTTAAAATTAGTTATTTTGAATAACATTCAAATAAAAAGGTCGACGTTTTTAATAATCTGAGTAGGTATATATAATTAGATAGATAAAATTACACAATGAATAAAATACAGTACAATTAATAAAATAATTAAAAAACGTACAGCTCGCGGCTTCACTCTTATTCTTCTTCTTCTCTTATTTAATCTCTCAACAATATCCAGGCATAAAAATTATATCATAAGACCTGCGTTGCGACCTGAAGGACAAACAAACACACTTCACAATATTATAAGTAAGGATAGTGTAGTATTATGTTATGTTTGGCAAGGGTTATATGCTTTTACTTATTGTAATGTAATGTGTTCGGTCGTCGGTCTGTTTTCATAAGGAGTGATTACAGTTATTTATTAATTTGCTACATAAATGTACCTATCGTCCAAATCAGTCCAATTGTAATAAAAATATATTAAACCGTTGCTACGTTAAAACATATAGGTAGGTTCTTACAAATATATCCTAAACTTTATTGAAAAATTTCTTTAGTACATACTTAAACTTAACTGACAACTGTATTATCGCCAAATGAAGCTGTTGTTACCATTTGGGTATGACGATGTTTCTATTTCCCCTCATTCGAGTTGAAAAGGTAATATTTAAAACAAAACTCTAAGAGCATAAATGTGATTGAAAACTTTCAGAGAGTAAAAAAAACAGACCATGTGGCCATTGAGCAGCCAACCTTAAGGTTGTTCTCTTTACCCATAACGGCCTAGTAAGCGCCTAGCGGACTACCTCCTTGCGAGCCTTGTTTGGCTAGTCTTCACTTATTATTGCACATATTACCATAAGTGTTCACACAAACGAACTTGCCATAATATTATTTAGCCGTTGGCATTGTATGTTTTTATTTAATACAAATTGTGTTTCCCATTCTCAAATCCCATCATATTTATCATAACAAAGATTGGATACTTTTTACTTTTTCTTTTTAAATACTAAATGTTTGTTATTATAAATACAACATGTACAACATACCTATCTCAAGACGAACACAAAGCTCTATTCTACTGTTATCACATCTTACATATTTATTAAAAAAAATTTTGCTTGCGTTTCATTATATCAATAAACAAAATTGCTTTACTTAAAATTTTCGAATAACTCATATTAATTCCAAATAAATAAAAATGGTATACAACTCAGCCAACAATGATACAAAGTACACAGTAGCGAACTCTAGTGAAAAGCCTGAAAAGTGTAAACGGATTACGGATACGGAGATTCATCAACTCAATGTGTGTACTTTTATTTTTATTAAAATTTTAACCTATGTGATAGATGTTGTTTTCAAATTATACGCGTTAAAAGAAAATAATTCTTAAGTCTTCCTAGCAACCTTTACAAAGAGGATTTTAAATATTTTATAAATTAAAAGTTATTGAGCCGTTTGTTACAGGTGTGTAATTTTGTAATATTAGTACGTTGCAATTCTTTCTTTCTACTTTTTTCGTAAATTTATGAATTTAATTTACAATATCAACCAATATCATTGTTTTGATATGAGATAAAATTTAAGTTCCTAGATATTATAATGTACTCACGAATATCGTTTACTTCATGCAGCGACATCTTGTGAAAGCTCGAAAGGCGTAACATAAATTTTGCCAAAAAAAACCGAATTGTTAAGTTTAAATCTACAAACTTTTTTAAATAAAAAAAAGAGAAAAATTGGTTGCATGTATTTTTTAATATTAGCAAAAAATAAAAACAGCTGTCTTTTATTGTACTAATTTATCTGTCATATATCATCTGTCACATTGCGATCCGTCAAATACATACAAAGCAGTGCACGCTACAAATTCAATTTCTATTCTATTTACATCAAAACAGATTTCACTACACTTCAGCTATCTGTAGAGAAAAAAACTAAAACAGGAACAGATGACCTTTGAAAAGGAATCTACAGTATATTGGACTACACATATTATAACAAGTAATGGAAACTTTATGACCAGAAGTATGACAGAAAATAGGTATAAAATATTTGAAAAAATATAAACAAACTATGTGTGAGACTTTAAAAATGGCTTGAATTTAAAATTAATGTTCAATTTTTACAGGAAGAGATCACGCGAGGATGAAGCCTGCGAATTTATGCCTTTGTCTAAAAGAATTAACAATTTACATATAAACAATACCTTAACTAACTCAAATCTCCTTACTCAAAATACACTCGAATCTAGTCATACAATTCATGGTGACAGTTGCATTCCTTCTCCAGGTTCATCAACTGATTCAGAAAGACGGCCAAGTTATGATCCTGGATTCAATTCATCTGAAAGCAACTATTACCATGAAAACAAATTATTGTTTGAATTGCATTTAGAGAGAATACAAAGAACAGGGCAGCAATTTCCGTTTTAATACTAACTTATTATAATAACTACTTATAAGTTTGGTACCTGTATTTGTTATATCTAGTATGTATTATTAATTGTAACATTAAATTATGTTGAAACATAATATGTTGAGTGTTTTATTTGAAGTAGGTTCTCATATAGTTTTGTACTTCTAAGTTTAATTAAGTCTTAGCATTTAGGTATTAATCTGGATCTATACCACTGAATACCTAGTAGTACAATATAACTAGATAGTAACTAGTTTATTATTTTACAATTTAGTTAAATTTAGGTTCATTAGTAAAATCGATTATGTGCCTTTAAATACAAATGTACAACAGTAATTTATGCGTACGATCAATCTATGCTTAAATACAACTTTATAGAAACAATATTATATGGATCTTTTGTTAGGTACTTAATAGGTAATATTCGTTATTTCTAGTTCATTCAACAATCAATGACATTTCATTTCATTTTACAAGTACTACATACGCCATCTGGTGATAAGTTGTTTAAATAAAACAGTATGGCGACGTACATTTGTTGTAAAGAGAGGGAATGATGTTTACGTGAATTGTAGTGATACATTTATATTACCGTGGTATTTAAATTTATGGAGATAAAAGGATTTTGAAATCTCGATTTTGGGTGAACAAGGTATGTAGTTTCACAGTGTTATAAGCTTAACGTGAGAATATCCGTGACCTTATTTCGAAAGCGGTACATTGTTATACCGTTAGACGGGGCGCGTGGCCGTCCCTGAATGTTACCGCGAGAGTGCCGCGCGAGACCGAGAGGGCCGCACAACCCCTCCTCTCGCGATTTCCCTGGCGGTGGTGGAAGGAGTCGGGAGCGGGAGTGCGATTTGGTTTATCGTAGGCATATGGAGGGGATCCCGCATCTTGGTGGGGATGCGTATCGTGATGGATACTCAATCGGGCCAAAGGAATTGGTAGGTTGGTAGGGGTGAATAACCTTGTATCAAAATGATCCGCCTACCACCATGTGAGCTCCAAAACAAAACTTTTGAATTAAAATGTAAATTGAGAATTTTACGATGTCAATAATTGCGTAACTTATCGCCTATGTCCTATTCATACTTGTTCTTTGTCTTCCTTTATCCACTTTGGTTTTATATAGTAAACATATTTACTATGCTTTCCTACTAATCATTAATTTTTGTATATATCTTTAAAAATAGTAAATCTTGAATTCAATTGTTATAAATGTTGAATAATATATATATATTCTAAATTTTTCAATATTCTTATACAAGGTCAATACACATTCTAATCAAATCTAACCATGCAATGCAACAATACTTGAATCCTTTCACTTTGCAAAATTAAAATGTGAATATTCAATATCAGTACATTGTTGATGTAGAAATTACACTTTTGCAAATTTCTGTACATATACAGAATAGTTTTTTAATTCATAGACTTTTAGAATTCTACAAACTGAATATATTCAGAAACAAGCTTAATGAACACATACACATGTAACAAGATTACTCAACTCCACGCTTCCTACATTTATTGAACCACAACCACACCTCACTACGTCTTGTGAAAGTACAGCAAAGAGAAAGTGAGGATCATGTTAGCTTGAACATATACAGTCCAACTGTGTGCGTATAACTAACTAGCCAACCGGTTGAGTATTGAGCCCGTACAAAAACTTTCTTTAACCCACTTTCGTATTCTCGCGATGATCTTTCGCCATTCACCGTTGTTTAGGCTCCAGTGTGTATAGTTTGGCAGTCAGTAGTGGTGTGTGCCCTACCATCAATCCCAGTGTAATCCCTGTGCATTAGTGGTGGGATGTTCTTGTGGGGGTACACTTTGTGAAGCAGACAAGTGGGACACAGCTTATTATTTTTCTTCTCCCGCTACGGCGGCTGATAATTGGATGCGTTATGTGTGATATGCAGAAAATGCCTACACATGATGATGCCTCTTGGTATGCAAATTTCCTTTGTAGATATATGGAACTTTTCCTTGAATGTAAAATATCCATGAAACTAATTATTTCGTTCTTAGGGCCAATGGAAATTGTTTGTAAAGATAATAAAATTTACTTTGTTAAAATAATAACACCAAACTATTGTAAAAGAGTAGGTTCTTTTTTTTGGATAAACACATTATCCTTATTGAAGTTGGTGCTTTATTGTATGTTTAGACAGCATACTATTAATTTATTACTTACTATAATGCTACTACTTACCTTATATTACACAAATTTCAATATTTTCTTGAATACTGTAAAAAAAAATTATTTATCCACCAGTGAGGAAGACTCGGAGATGAATTTTGCAGCATTTTCAGCAATGGGGGCTGGGACACACTTTGTGACCACAAACGGACAGTTGCCTGTCACAAAGATACAACAAAATCCAAATAATGGAACACAGTTGTCTCAGGTATTAACTGATTACATTATAAATAAAATGCGTAGAAACATAGATTTACATGGATTATACATATACTTATCAATTACGTTTTTACGCTCAGAATCAATGAAATCTTCATACTATAAAATAAACAGCACCACCAATGAGTTTATTAAGTTCATAAATATCAATATAATATTTTTGATGATGTCACACAAAGTCCTTATATAGTATATCTATGCATTAAACAACATGTTTTATGCAATTAACATTACTACTTTTCATTAAACTTTTAACTAAATTTTTATCTGATACCTGTATAAATTACATTAAAATATTATGTACATCACAACAGATAGGAACATAGATTTATATAAAGAAGAAAAGCAAATACATATGAATGTAATAAACTTTCACTACACAACACACTCAACAATGGCAAAAGTTATCCAATCTCTAGTAATATATTTTCTATGTATAATGAATATAAAAGCTTATAAATGCATACAAAGTATGTGTTCTTCTAAGTATTTTATTTTTTCAGGTGGTTGGCATGGTAGGTGGAGTGAACATGGGTGACGGTGTGCAGTACCTCCGCACTCTGGATGGCACAGCACTGCAGGCTACACCCCAGCTCATATCTGTGCCTATATCCTTACCTGGTGCTAAACCAGGTATGTCTCAAAATACTTTTAAACTTTCATCATCATCAGCTCATATTGTTCCCACTGTAGGAACACAGGCTTTGTGTATGGGTTCAGGTCATAATCCACCATGTTGGCCAAGTGCGGGTTGGCAGATGTCATATGTTTTAAACCTTTTTTGAATCTTCAACATGTCAGTTTCCTCCTGATGTTTTCTTTCACCGTTTCAAGCACTACTGCTTTATTGACATCCACAGACAAATTGAAAAATCTATTAATTTCCTGCACACTCACCTGGTCTTGAACAGCTACTTATCAATTTGATGTTAGAGGTCGACCACAGAGCCACTATTTATTTTTCTGAATATTCTTTATTTTTAAACTTGACTGGTAATTAAATGAGATACATTAAATTAAATTCTTCATCCTTCAAATCCAGAAACTACATTTTACGCCACCTTTGGAATCTTTTCAAGTTGAACAAGCTTGGCAGATGTCTAATGTTATTGGTTTCCTCCAGTTCAATAATTGTGTTTGAAAATATACCTTATTAATTAAGCTTATTTGACCTGCTACTATTTTTTTTTTTTTTAACTTTAATTGCCTTCATGAGTTTATTTTCAATTCAATATGAAGTTATGTGTACAAAATTCTACATTTCGTTATTATTTGTAGGTGACCCACAACCGACAGTGCAGATACAGGTGTTAAGTCCAAACTTAATACAACAACAGCAACCCAAATACCAGATGCAAATCCCTATACAAGGTTTTCAGCAAGGTGAGCTTTGATAGCCAATGTTATTGTTATAAATTATATTGTAATTAATAGAATAAATAATATAATTAGTAGAATCAAAGTAAGATTTTTAATTAGACTTTTTTTACATTAATTATTATGTAGTGTTTTAAAATGTTTCTGCTTAAATATTAAAGACATTGACAAAAAGAAATGAAAATCAAATGATTTAGTTATTCAATCAAAATGAACAACACACACTTATGTTATTAATTTTAAAACAGCTAGCATAATAACCTCTAAATTTATATATATTTTCATAAGTTATTACTGAAATAACTAACAAAATATGTTGTAGTAAAATAAATCTATATAATTGTCCACAGGTGGTACAGTACTCACAGTAGCATACTCACCTGATGCAAATGATGGCATTCAACTACTAGGAAATACATTACCTGAAGGTTTGTCTTTGCATTTAGGCCTAATAACTGATATTCAATCTATTATAAGTATATAATAGCATATTAATATGTAGAATTACTGGAGCGATTTTAAAAATTCTTTCAATGTTGGTGTGTGCTACATATGTACCACAATCCATGATCAAAGCTGGGACATAAAGTATAATGTAAAATGTAAAATAATAAGAAAGATATAATTTCTTCATCTACTTTATAAATATTAATAATACAAAACAGACCAAAACAAGTGTACAAAATTGATTTCAGTATTATTGCTGATTCTGATTTTACAGTATAAAATTGCCTTTTCTATAAAGATGTAACAATGTATATATTATACATGCTTAATAAAATAATATAATGAAATGGCTGGAATGTTATATTGGTATCATTATAAAAAATGAAGTAAACAGTATGTACTAATGCTTAATAATATTATGAATAAACAATATTGCGTTATGTAGTGTATATCATGCTTGAATAAACTGTTATAGATTAACTATAAAAATAACAGATGTAATTATAACTTTCGATAATAACAAATATTGAAATATTTAGGTATTTAATATTGAACTGAGAAGAAAAAATAAAAACTTACCCCATTGTTCCATTGTTCAGGTACATTCAGGATAAGACCAGGTGAATAAATTAACTTCATGTTAATCGTGTATGTTTTGAGTCTAATTGTATATGTTATTTATTTGTGATGTAATGCTAACTGCATGTATTTCATACATATTTGATATGCATTCTGCTTGTTGTGTTTAACACCATACCACTATATTATGTATACTTATTTAACACGTTGGCTGCTGAAACACACCTGTTGTGTAAAAATGCTTGGAACCAAGGATGCGGCTTTACACGCCTAGCGTGTGGAAGCCGGCATCCGCGATAAATCGCGTTTCCTGTGCGTAAAACACGCTGTGCGTGTTTTATTTTCTAAGCCGCCAGTGCGTGCGGGCAACACATTTTTATCATAAAATATATTTTTTATGATTTCTTCCATTTTTATTATTTTCTTTGTTTAGATAGTTAGGATGTAATTTTAATAAAACGAAAAAGAAAATATTTTGTACAAATAATAAAAAAAGAAAACATAAATTTACGTTGGACAACGTTTTATATACAAAATAACCTCTCTAATATCATTGGTTGACGATAAATTGATACGCTGTTATATTAACACTCCGAAGCAGAATATCTGAAGCGCGTTCAGCATGAAACTTTTATTGCTAATCTATATTCTATAAGAAAGAATATCTTTATGTACGAGTGTTAACAAATCAAATTGTAGTATTTTCTTGTGTTTGATTTTACACGAGTATTATACATTTAGAAATTCAAACTTTTTAACGGATTTTGAACGCGAATCATTCATTATATTATTAACCCGACGTGAAGTGTTCGAAATGTCGGGTTAATAATATAATAAATAAATCGCGTTTAAAATCCGTTAAAAAGTTTTTAATTTCTAAATGTATAATACTCTAAAAAGTTTAAGGAGAGGTCGTTATTCGTACCTTTTCAGCTCATTGTTCATTATAATATATAAAGTATTTTGAATAAAATACAAATATGTGTGCAGAAAAATAAAGACTACTGTAATTTCTTTAAAAATAAATCGCGATATCAGAAATAGAATAATAATATTAAAAAAAAAAAAATTTAGAACACACACGGTGTGTCCGCCCGCAGAGCTGGCTCGAGTCTATGCACACGCGCAGCGTGGGCTCCCGCACCAACGACAAAAGCGGTACGGCAAGATTGCCGCCGGTGCGGGAGACACGCTGAGCGTGTCATAGCCGCATCGCCGGATGAAAAAAGTTTCTGGATCAGCAGTGAAATTGTTAATGCAATTTCAACCACAGAAAACCAAACAAATAATTTATTTATTTCATTTTCATTTTAATGCCTTCAAATAGAACTTGAACAAGGAGGCGGTTTAAAAACTAAGTTCTATATTGTATGCGAGACCAAAATCTGATGAATGTGTTCACAATTATTTGCAAAAAACAAAACCATATCTTTTAATTGGGTCTTGTGTGATTTTGTTTGAGTGTATCTTAACGACCTTAACTATAACTATAACATAAAATACTTAATGTATTATATCTTAATGTAGTTAACACTGTTCTTTTTAAGTTATTGCATACATCCCACTAGTGATGTGAGCCTTATCAAGTGTAGATAGTTTGTTGTATATTTTAAAATCTTACATGTATATATTTCACTTGCCAACCATTTGACACGTGAAATAGAATTACCATTATCTGTTTAAAGAAATAAAACTGAACTCTAATAATCTGGTGTTCCACCAGGGCTGCAGGTGGTGGCTGCGCTGCCGCAGGACATGCAGCTGATGCAGGGCCAGGGCAATAAGGAGCAGGTGCAGCAGACTATGCAGCATCAGGTATATTTAGATTCATTTGTTTCTGTTCTTTAAATGTTTAGTGTAAAATTTAGAAGAAAATTATGACTTATGTTTAAATTAAATTGTAAATTGTTATAATCTGGTAATATATCACACTAATATTATGCTACTAAAAGCAAGTTAGTTATTAAAAGCAATGTTAGTAATAATATGTTAAAACCAAAGCTTTTTGTTTCAGGTGTTCATAACACAAAATCAACAAATAGTGATAAGCAACCCGGAGGAGGCAAAGCAGATGATGAACAACAACAACAACAACAACGAGGTCGCGGACATCATCATCAAGGAGGAAGAGTGCGAGGAGAACGATGATGTGAGTTGGTGTCGTGATGATGATCCCTAAACATTGAAGTACTAGACGCGAGCCCCAGTTCCGCCCGGATAAAACGAAACAAAATAAAGGCTGTATTTGACACTTTGTGAAATGCAGCTTACTAATGTGTGAATTTTTGAAATCGATCCAGTAATTTTTGTGTGAAAACCTTAAAAACATACTTATTATATAGAATTACACAAATGTTTCCTCGTTATAATATATTTTATAATTACTTTAAAAATATTTTCACACCTTTGCATAGAGCATTTGTTAAAGAGAAACCTTAAATTGTAAAAAACTTGCTTTTGAGCATTTGAGTCATTTTGTTTAATTTCATAATTGTTACAATTATATTTTATTATTTTTTCAATGATTTGGGAAGTTTAGATCTAGAGAGATAGAAAAAATACAAAAATTGAAAATAGAGTTGTTTTAATATGAGTATAATAATATAAGAATTGAATATTTGCAATTTTTTCATTCATAAATTTATTTGTTATGATGTTAACATTACCAGGAGGACTCGCAAGGCACAGAAAACAGCGAGGGCATGCCGTGGCAGCTGTCCAGCTCACAGCAGGACCTCGTCAAGTACCTCAACACCCTGCCTGCACAGGTAACATAATCATGACTCAGTTTTGCCTATCAATATATTTACTGTATAGTCAGTCACTACCTTAGACTCGTTTTAGACCCACTTTAAAGTAACAGGTTAAATTCAAGCTTTGTACACTTATCAAGTATCAGTGACAATACAATCATTTCATGTTTAATTTATCTTATTATTGAGATTAAAATCATTAGTATTAAATAATCCCCTTATGTATACTCTGTATAAGAGCAAGAATTGCTGGAGTGACACAGGCAGGGCAGACAGGATTTAGTTGATTCCATGGTTACCATTTTATTCGTTTTTTTAAACTGTATTTATTGTATTAATTTTGCATCATATTGACTCAATGCATTGAATTGAAATTTGGTTTAAGATTACTTATTTTACTTTATAGTGTTTTTGCACATTTAAAATCCTACTTTTAAAACAACCAAAACAATTAACCTTATCATGATTTTGGGTATAGAAATATTGTAGAACTGCAAATATCATATAATTTTTGTTTTACATAACAAATTATTTTACCACTGACATCTAATATTTTATCTTGCTTGATTTTAACAGCAAAGTCAAGCGCTGCCTGTGTCACTCCAGCAATTCTTGCGGTTGAACCCTTCGGACGCCAAGAAGATGGAGAGCATCGAGGTGGAGCTCACCCCCATCAGTGCACAAGGGGAAGATAAAAAGGATAATGCTGATGTATCTATGGATGAAGGTACATTATTTAAAACTAGCTGCAATTCTGCGGCTTTGCTCGCATAGTAAAAGGAAATTCCAATGAGAATGAGATGTTTCACTGGAGTAAACTATAGCCTATGTTACTCTACCCTGCCACGTCTAAGCAATTCTCCTATCATAAAATAGCTCCACTATGACGTGAAAGAATCAAATAGAATCAAATGGGAACAAACACATTTTCTTTCACTGTCGAATAAGTACACAGCAACTGTTATATACTATACTAGCTTTTGCCCGCGGCTTCGCACGCGTTATATTAGGAGTAGTTTAATAGATTTATTGTGTTCATAAATTTTCCTGTTGAATCACTCTATCTATAAAAAAAACACCAAAATCCGTTGTAGTTTGTAGTTTTAAAGATTTAAGCATACATAGCGAGAAAGCGACTTTGTTTTATACTATGTAGTGATGTACAGTCGCTCTTAAATAACGAATTTATTATTATGTTATTATTAACGCGACTGTGTGGCACCAGGCGGCGCCGGCGGCGCGGGCGGCGCGAAGAAGAAGAAGAAGTACAAGAAGAAGGCGGCGCGCGCCGCGCGGCCCAAGCCCGGGACGGTGGTGATCGCGGCGGCGGCCGACGGCACGCCCATCTTCTGCTGCCCCGAGTGCCAGCTCGCCTTCGCCGAGAAGGAGCAGCTCGAGTCGCACCTCGCCGTGCACAAGATCGAGCGCCGCTTCATCTGCGGCATCTGCGGCGCCGGGTACGTGCTCACCATCGCAACGAGCGCACTTCACTGGGAATGCTCAGTACCCAAGTGTTATTCCAGTTCCAGGGGGTTACCTATGGGACGGTGTTGCACGATTGGTCAATAAATAACCAATGTCGAATCTATACTAATATTATATAGCTAAGAGTTTGTGTGGTTGAACGAGCTTATCCCAGGAACGACGGGTCTCAATTGAATAATTATTTCAAGGGTTATATAACATTAGGGTAAAACCGCGGGGCATGCAATTAATATTTCTTATTAATTATTGATCTACATGTTAATTGAAAACTTGATCATAAATGTATATATACCATCTATTTAGTATGTGGCTAGAAATTCCGATGCAGCTCTATAAATTTTACGAAAGTGGTTCGAAGCGCGTTACGAGCGAGTCGAGTGGTGTGTAACGTGGAGGTGCGCGTCCGCAGGCTGAAGCGCAAGGAGCACCTGGAGCGGCACAAGCTGGCGCACAACCCCGAGCGGCCCTACGTGTGCGGCGTGTGCGGCAAGGGCTTCAAGCGGCGCGAGCACCTCAACCTGCACGTCGTCATACACTCCGGCGTCAAGAGCGAGCTCTGCGGCGTGTGCGGCAAAGGTGACCCGCCTCACTCGACCCCACTCATATATATCCTCCCTCGCTATTTGCTTAGTCACGATCCTTACAATGGAATATTGCCATAAGTTATATCTTTTTCTATTTTTTCTTTCATAGTTTTATTATTTTCGTTGCGGTGTAACATTATTTTAGAGTTTCGGAATAATTTAATTGAAAATTCGTTGAAATAAATTTCTCTCTCTCATCCTAGGTATATTTTATTACTGTTGATTTATTTTATGATTACTATTAAAGCTACTTCTCTTTCACAATTTATATATTAAACGAAATTCGCACTTGTCGCGCGCAGGCTTCTACCGCAAGGACCACCTGCGCAAGCACACGCGCTCGCACGAGAGCAAGCGCGCCAAGGACGAGGCGAGCGGCGAAGCGTTCGAGCTCAAGCCCGTCCCCGCCGCCCCCACCGCCGCCTCGCAGCACACGCTGATGCCCGAGATCACTATACACGTTGGTCTTCATTATAATACACTTTGGAAACGTTATTTATTTTTATATAGCCAAAATCATGATTCAAATGATTGGTATAGAAGGGGTTCAATTTATTGGGTAACATAGCCTTATCACATAGAAGTGATCTAAGTATAATATTTATTCAAGTGATGAGTTTTTACGGGAGGGAAAAAACGGTCTGTTACGTAACGCGTTACGGCACCAACCCCTTTTCTCTCCCGCATATAATTATAGTAGTTCAAGTTCATCACTTCTATCTGGTATCCCGAGAAGTATACGTTTTTTTACACCGGTTATGTGTCAGTCATGAAATTCTTTAAGCCAACTTCATTACATTCTCTTTATTCAATACGAACATATTTTACATAAACTAGTTCAAATAAAGAAAAACTATTTTATTAATATAAGAAACATATTATTTGTATAAGTTATTCATAAAAACGTTAAAAAAAATCTATTTATTCACATATATAAACCAACGAAATTATGTTATCCAGGTGCCGACGAGTTCGAACATGCAGGTACCAGTACAAATAAACATCCCGCAGCACGTGATGACGTCGCTGGCGGCGGCGCAGGCCCGCTCGCCGAGCACCGGGAGCCCCAGCAGCGCGGGCGCCACCGCAGGGCCCGGGGCCTCCGGGGGCAACGAGTCGCAGCTCGACGCGCTGCTCGCGCAGCACACGTGACACTTAGATACCATTGGTTAGTGATGATTTGTCAGACGACGCTCTCAAAAACTTTTTAATGTTTTTTGTTCCCTCCCGGGAACGTTGGTGACTTGTTTTTGGATTAATTATTTTGTTGGTATAAAATTGTGTTATAATGTTCGAGTTTGAATGCATGATACATTCTTTTTGAAGCTAAGCCAGCTTTTTTATTTGGAAGGAAAACGTATATTTTTTCCAAGGGACTTACTTAACTTGTTACTAATGTGGTTTTTTATTTTTGTTGCAGACATAGACTGCGAAGATGACAAGGTCCGCACCTGACGGGACACCCGCGCTCTGCTCGTCGCTATACCCACCACCTATCCAAACTATTACTTGTTTTCCCCATAATTACGAGTTTGCACAAATCCTACAAACGGGAAAACAAATTCTAAATCGACCAACCACCGACGAGATGTCACGATAATCAATATTGAAATGAAATCGCTTTAAGGACAAAATAAATACTCCAATTAGCATAGTTCTCTTTATAAAATCGATTTACTGTTAAGTCTTCAACCATGAACACTCGTGTAAAATTGATAAGTTATTTGTACATACTTAGTGATAGGTAATCGGATTTGAATCACTTATGTGTAAGTTGGATCTTATGAGAGTGTTGGTCATGTAAATTGCACTCGATAAACACTTTGACGAGATATTGTGGCCCCTTTTGACGATGTGTTCGTACGGATGTAGACAGTTTGCCATCGCACAAGTTCGTAATAGACATATCACACGTGATTTTTATTATAATCGATTCCAATTTTATCGTACGAACACATTTCAATTTGGCCGAGAATAACTAAGGGTAAAAGCTTATCTAATAAATTATTAGCCGTTAGATACATAATTGTCAATGGATTCTCTAAGTTTGAAAAAAATAATGGAAATAATAAAGTTAAGATCGATATTTTAATGTTATACCAGTGATTTTTATAGTCTGAATGATAATTTACTTTAGTCCGTATGTCTGAGCAAGTATTTCTGTAATCGCGTAAGTCGTATCGAAAGCAATAAATATTGTTATTAATATAATAATCATGAAGTTCATATATGTGTGAAATTGCTAAAATGTTTGCAATTATTCAATTCTATTCTAATAGTTATCCGTCCACTTTTATCCAAACACCAATCTTTTAATCAGATTGTATTTTTTTTATCTTCCTTCTCAGTTAATTATAAATAAATTAATCAAATTAATAAATCAAATTATGGATAATTTCTTTATCATAACATAGCAAATCGTAGAAGTGTCAAATAGATTTTACAATCAAGTAAAATATTAAAAACGTAGTTCTGTGATGAATTGCTTGAAGGGTCAAATATGTCACTTGCTCTTACGATTCATGTAGAGGAGGAAAACATACCACATACATCCAGTATTATTCCGTTTCGGTATTTTGTCACAAGAGTGTCTTTGGATGCGTTGCTTATTCTTTTGTGGATGATTGGAGTTCATTTCTTACTTTTTTTTTGAGAGATGATTTCTTACTTTTTGTAAGAAAGGTGCCCATGTTCACACAATATAGGGAGTTAGTCTTTTAATAATGATGTTATAATAGTTAATTTAACACGGAGTTAGAACTGTACATTTTTTGTAATAAAAAAGGGATAACGACACGTCACCGGCAAGGCTGCACTTGATTTATAGCAAAATTTAAATCAAGTTCTGTCGGTATGTATGGGGTCTGAATGTATTGATTATTAATGAATCTGGTAATCATTTGCAAGTCTTTTTACAAAGTACATGTTTGTTGGAATTTTTTCATGTCTGCATATGCTGCTGTTAGAAATTGAGCAAATTAAAACATCTCACATGTATTTTCCACTTTATGTAAAGTGTACATAATAGAATATCACTGTGATATAAGGATCGCTCCCACTTGCTAATGTTGACTATTGCGTTTGTATATACTTACCATTATTATAAGAACACCGAATTTTATATTTAAATATAACAATAAATTGTTGTTTTATGAAAAAAGTGGTTGGAGGGTGTTCAGCGCACATAGATGGTAATGTAGATAAAATAAAATGACTTTAATGGACATCATCCATAATCATGAATCGCTTCTTGCCTTCACAAGTTTTTCTTTTTAATAAGTCAGTATTGATTGTTCCCTGTCCTTCATAAGTGTTGCTACATAGGGCCGGGGGTAGCGCGTGTCGCGTGTCGCGTGCCGATACAAAACAAATCATCACAAACAGCTTTAACACGGTGTATATTCATTTTGAATTATATTTTTGTACTTAGCGTAAGTTAGGATGACAATTCGTTCATAAGACAACCGCTTCTTACTAACGACCCGAGGTGCTCTAACGTACTGAAATATCTCGTTACTCTTATATAAGTTGTACATTTTAGAATTATTGAGTACTTGTTCTTGAATAGGTCAGAATTGTTAGTTATTTTAGCGAAATTCCATAGAACTAATTTTAAATTGTCGAATTATTTTTACAAAATTTGCCGAAATCGAATATTTTAGTACCTTTATATAAACATATAAACACCAGTTAAGATTATTTTTTTACTTCATTTTAAAATTGTGTAGTTTGAAGTATTATAATATTGAGGCGCGTCGAACTCGACTAAAGTTCACTTTGTACTTTTTGTATGAAAACTTATTTATTAATTATGAGATTAAAGAATAAAGTTACTGATTTTTTAAGATGATTTTTTATTTCAATAACGTTTTTATTTTCTATACCTCGTTGATGTACTGCGACAATTCTATAGTATGATTTAAACATGTCAGAAAAAATGCTTGTTTTTTTTACACATTGAAATAGGGTCAAACATATTCTAAAAAGTATAATATTATACCTGCATCGCTTGGGATGTGTCAATTATTTCCCTCGTTAAGAAAATCGCGGAAAAATAAATGTGAAATACATCTGAATATTATTTTCAACCTTGAGAGTGGGTAAAAGATATCAAAAGATATAGTACTTATATGGGAATTAACGCTACTACCGCGAAAGTTCTTTACACTTTTACACAGATTCATATTCTTATAATTAGTCTCTTCGCAGTGTCTTGTGTTAAACGAAAACTAAGCGTTATAACTATCCAGTTAAACTCAGTATTCCAATTTTCAACCAATCCAGTGATTTATTCAGTAAACTTTACGTTTGTAAGATAACGTTTAATTAAAAAAATACGACTTTTATATCTATGCAATAAAAACTGCGACGCCAACAGAGGAAGATTTATAAAAGTAAATTATATCAAAAATTCAAGTTTTAATCTCAAAATTCGCATTTACCCTACCCATTTTCTTGGACTATTAAGTGACTAGCAATTTCGATACGGTAATTAATCAATTAATGTTAATTTAAGTTGAGAACCCTAAAGTGATATTGATGAGATTTTGGTTGTTCAACTGTATATAATTCGTTAATAAATTTTCTAAACAGTTATTTTATATTTTTTGAAGAATCTTAATGCCAGGTTTCAATAATAAATAAAATATATACAAAGTTTGCATAAAATACGTAAGTCTCAGTCTGGTTCACGCATTGTTTACAAAAGCTAAGTCACAAGTATAGGTCAGGCACGGGGTTGCAAGCAACCACCTCGTGCATGGTAGCAAGGGGTGGACATTATTTCCCATCCCCTTACCATCCATTGAGCTCGCGTCTCAAGCCACAGACCCCTCGCACACGTTGTTGTCGGGAGGCAGCCCCTCGCATAGTGCGGGCGGCCGAGCCCTTCGCGCGCCTGCGCCCTGCTCTGCGCAACGTGGGCGCGCACCCCGCCATTCTAGTTCTACGATATTTCGGCGATGAACAAGCATTAAAACTATGTTTAAATTCACTACCGGCTATCCAGCAAGGTAAGCATACCACCTTATCCCGAAGCCGACCCCTCATGTGCTTGCGACCGCCTGGGGCGTCGTGGGGATGTGCGATGGTGTGGGAGCGCGTAAAAATAAAGCGCTTAGAAATGCGATTGGGGTGAGGCAGAATGGCGGGGGTTGATCGCCCTATGGGGCAACACCCTTCTTGTGTTATTTTGCGAGTGCACGCTGCGTTCACGATGCTCGCGTTTTCAGAGTGCCGCAATGAATTTTGCTCCATTCACGGGACACATCCCGTCCGGGACCGCGTTGCCCACCATCCAGCAGTTCGCGGCGAAGTTCGGCTACGAGAGCAGCGGCTCGGCGGCGGGCGGCGTAGCCCCGGAGCCGCGCTACCAGGCACCAGCCGGAGGCGTGCAGTTTGCGGTGGCGCCCGCCGCCGGCCTGCCCGTCGACGGCATGAAGTTCCGCCAGGGTGATAGCGTTGTCGTCATGAGCACACCGCAGCAGGGCGCTGTCACCCTCACTGGCATCGGCACCATGCCGGCTGGTAAGTTCCATGTACATGCAATCAACAGTCATATCATATGCAATTGTTCACTTTAACCTCCGTTAGCAACATAACATTATTTTATTACATTAGCTTTCTGCTAATTGTACCTACTTACATTTGTTTCCATTTACAAGGAACTTATCCTTGTAAATCTGTTACAAATTTTATCTAAATCGGTTCTCAAAGTGTTTTAGGCGTGAAAACGTAACAGACAGGCATACAGAGTAACTTTTTTATTAAGTTTAATGAAGCACACTTTAAATTCAGTACCTATAATGAAAGTAAGCAATTAGTGGTCCCCCTAGGAGTGAAGTACCAGACGATCACGTCATCGTCCACAGTGAACGTGGGCAACATAGCGTACGGCGCGCAGTACGTGCCGGCCGACAGCGAGCCGCTCAAGGGCGAGCGCGACAAACGGGACTTCCGCGACGACCTGCAGCATGACATCATGGCCACTATGATGCAGCAGCAGGGTAACATATTTTCATTACTTTTATGTTGTCATTATCATTATTCACAAAAAGTCTGATCAATGCATAGTGATGCTTTCAACACATTTGCAACATACATTTTTTACTCTCTTCTGTTTACCTTCATATATAGGTATTTAGGGAAAAGGCCTATCCTTCTTTGTTTCATTAAACAATATTTATTTATTTTAATAATTGCAAATTCCATAGTGTTATGTGGTTACTAGTTGGTATAATAATAGAGTGGTGTTTAATAGTTGACTGTAGTGCGATGTCGGCAGTGACGCAGGCGCCGCTGCAGCAGGGCACGCAGCAGCTGCTGGTGGTGCTGCACGAGCCCAAGGAGGCCGCGGCGCTGGCCCGCGCACTCAAGCAGGACGGCCGGCAGGAGCGCACGGTCACTGCGCCCGCTGAATTCATTAGTACGTTGCTATGCTCAATCATTATTATACTTTTATTTGACAGACGTGTGAGAGTATTAAATTTGAGAGAAATTGCAACTGCAACATAATTTTGAACCTATGATCTCTTGATAACCTAATGTTAAGTATTAAGTTAACCAGTTCACTCGACAACATTTTACCAACTAGCATTAGGAAAACACGAACCCTGGAATCACTATTTGCAAACATTTTAATTTCTTTTTTTTGTATTTTTGTTTTGTTTGTTTATTTTCATTTTATTTCAATTAAAAACATTGATATGACTACTATCAGAGGTAAAAATCTCTTAACTGCTTTAGCTGAGACAACCGTTCAAGTTATGCAATACAAATACTAAGATAAAAAATGCCCACTGCACCTGTGTTTCTTATAGTTTCCCATATTGTGATATCGTCCAGGTATAGGCGACGTCGGCGACGGCACCACGTGGCAGACGATCGGCAGCGGCGTGGCGGACTACCTGGCCGCGCTGCCGCTGCCGCTGCACCACCTGCTCAAGTACTCCACCGGCTCCGACAAGCGGGACGATCAGCCCACCATCGTTGCTACTGCCTCACCCACTATCGCTACGTTGGCGCAGGTAAATTTAAATGTCCTACGAATACTACCAAATTATTTTTGCGATTTTTCTGTCAAATTGTTTAAATTAACATATTACATATTTCAATCATTATGCTGTAACATTTGGTAAATAATACCTGTATATGTAACTGTATATAACAATATACAATTTAATTTAGCAACTTGGTTGTTATTCTGCACTAGGCAGTACTTTATTCTTCTTCTTTCGTCTGAACCGGTCGTCAACAATTTATATTACCTATCTAACATATTTTATAATTTTATAATTTCAATTTTCAGCAAGGCTTACCTCGATTTATATGCCTAATTAATATTTATTCTTTATTTAAATTCTATATGTTATTAACAATTAACATTGTAAAACCAATTCACAGATTTCGCCGAATAACGAAAACAGCGTCGTAGTACAGAACACGACGATAGCTATAAACGCATCCGTAAGCACGCACACGCAAGGCACCAACACCAACGAGGCGCCGATTATTACCAATACGTTGTACTATAGCAATGGCAGAAAGAAGAAGAAAAAGAAGGAAGTAACAACCAAAAAACCACGACCCAAGCCAGGGGAAATACGGATTACAACTGCTTTAGGTAAAAAAAAATTACCAAACATTTTAACGAATTTATGAAAGATTGAGGTGCTGTAATAATTTTATCACGTGTGATAAGTAAGAGGGAGAACATATATGTGAGAGTGTGCACATATTTCAAATTTTAATGTGCGAGTGAGAGGAACTATATGAGGGAGACAAATATGTTTTAGTTAATACAGCTGTTAATGTGCGAGAGAGAGACAACCTGCGAGAGCGAGACGTCTATATTTCAGTAGGTACATTTTCTAATGTGTGAGTGAGAAGAACCGTGAAAGAGAGATAGATATATGTTGCTTAGTACCGTTTCTAGTGTGCGAGCAAGAAAAATAGTGAGAGTGAGATGTATATATTTCTGTTAACGCAGTTTTTAATGTGCAAGTGAGAGGGCCATCGTTACTGAAATGTTTATATATTAGTCGTTTAGTTTCTGATGTGCGATACTCATTTGATTTGCGATATTTCTAATATTCATTTTTTTAATATAACATGTCATTTAAAAATAATTCGAAATATAAGAGCATAAAAATGCTAATTATGCAATTACATATAATTACAAAAATTTGTGAAGCTCCATATAATTAATAAAAATGCAAAAAACTATTTAAAAACACACACACACAATCGAACGAGTATAGTTGTAAATATACTATATATAACTACATATAAAAATTACTTTACAAAAATTATATAAGCTGTTGAATAATATAATATAATATATTACATATTGTTCGTCATTGAGTCTGTACAATGAGTTATTCTTTAGCTACGTGTGGTTTTTCACGAGTTTACGATGTTTTCAGATGGCAGCACATTATACTGCTGTCCCGAATGTCACATGGCGTACCCAGAGAGAGATCTGGTCGACCAACATCTTGTGGGACATACCATGGAAAGAAAGTATGTTGTCCATATTCATCCACCTTATAACCTAATATATTATACTTTGAAATCGATAAATTTTTAATCAACGTGAAATGTGCCTCCTAGAAGATTATATTTTCAATGCTCAAATATTTAATTGTTAAAAATTAATATTAGAACAATATGCTTAAACCGTAATACCTACTGTACCAAATTTAATCATACACCTATCTAGTATACACCAATGAGTTGATGAAACTGTTAGACATTGTATTTTTTATCAGAATCTGTAAGTGAAGTGTAAGTTTGTAACCTCATGAAAAAGTCCTACAAACGACATGCAATCCTCCTCGCATACGTGGATATCTAAGAGCAGGGTTCCACCAGGTTCATCTGCGACATCTGCAACGCGGCGCTGAAGCGCAAGGATCATCTGACGCGGCACAAGCAGTCGCACAACGCGGAGCGGCCGCACGTGTGCTCCGTGTGCCTCAAGGCGTTCAAGCGCAAGGAGCAGCTCACTCTGCACTTCATCATCCACTCGGGCGAGAAGCGGCACGTGTGCAACGAGTGCGGCAAAGGCTTCTACCGCAAGGACCACTTGCGCAAGCACACGCGCTCGCACATCGCGCGCCGCGTCAAGGCCGAGCTGTCGCAGGAAACCACTACGCCGCCTCTCTCGCAGGTCACTCACACACACACACACACACGCACACACACACGCAAACATACACCATCCCTAACCCTAATGTTGCAAGTTGATGTTACGATGCCCTAAAACAGTATGGTCTAGATATACCCACCATTTTATTATTCACAGGATTATTCAATTTTAGTAGTTTTGTATAAGTCTTGATGTTGTGAATCTGCTTTATCCAATCAAAATAGCTATGAAACAAAAAGTACTGAAACTTCATCGATTTAATCTTCGTATTTAAATAACTTTCACATTATATGCCTGATGGTAAGCGCTACCACCGCCCATGAACATTTAGAGAGGCATAAGGTCCATTGCTGACGCCTCTACAAATGGATTGCCGACTTTTTGGAAAGGGATTAAGAAAGGATTGGCGAGATGAATAATGGAAAAGACTGGGAAGGGTAAGGAAAAGGATATGAGAAGATATGGTTAAAAGTTATTTAAATAGTAGCAAAAGTAGAAAGTAGTAGTATTAATTTTTAAATGAAATGATTATTATAAATTAAACTAATCTTCGTACAGGTGGCCCCAGCCCCAGCGCTAGAGCCCTCCTGACAAGTTGCCATTGACGACTTCTGAACGGAGTAGACGAGGAAGCCAACAAAGGACATATTGTTATTTATGTAAATTATAATCAACACGGATGGCAGAAAAAAGCCTTTATCTCGTCATTTGTGTAACATTTGATTTCATTTAAAAACTTTGTTTTATCTTTAAAAATGGACAAAAATTAATTAAGTTATTTTTTTTTAAGAAAAAAAAATATTAATAAAAAAAACTTTAAAATTGTTGAAATGTTTCAAAATTATAATGAGAATGTTATCATTTTTCTGTTGTTGTTCATACTAAATAAATTGATGTCATTTTCAAAATTGGAACATCAGATTGGTGGGGAAAATTGTTTTCTGTGATGTTATTACTTAGAACGTTTTGTAGAAAATTTAAATTCATCTGTTTATTATTATATATGTTTTCGAAATTAACGTAATACTAATTTCGAAATAAGTTCATTTATTTGAATGATAATATCCAAGCAATAATGAAAATAATTGATGGGTGATAATATATCTGTAAGAAACGGAAGAAAAATAATAGTACAAAGCCTTTTGAACATACTCGCATAGATGTGTACGCAGTAAGTCAAGTACAATACTCAACTAAGCTTGTGAAATACACTTTCAATGCCAAAAGTTTACTAGAAACTGAATTAGAAGCTAGATTTTTCTTCAACTCCATTTACGAGGTACCTGTTAATTATATTGTATAGAGATTTGAACAAATAACAGGTCATTGAACAGTGAAACAGGAGTTTATCTCGGTATTTCTATTGAACCGTTACATGAACAACTTTTTAGCGAATTTATACCATCAGCAGTATGTGGTGTCTTATGAAATATTTGAGTCAGTTTAAAATGGTTCACTGTTCAATTGTTTACTCACGTAGTCCTGAAGTAAGATTAGAACAAAATACGACTTTGTTAGATAAAAATTTACTATCCAAATAAATTATTTAGAAATTGTTTTGTGTTTTATTTACTCCCAATTATTGTATTTTTAACTGTGCCCCTTGCACTCTTCCGACAGACTAGAGTATTCATTCGGTAAGTCATAAATTGTGTGGGTGTTTTAGTGTGAGTTAGTGTTTGTGTGTTTTTAGCTTTTTGTAAGGAACCCTAAGTTTTCGAATCCGAAATAAAATTAGACATAACACAGATTGTAGATCCAAGAATTCAACCAAACGTTAACGTAACGAAATGTTACACGTCGAGCATTCGCACGAACCTTACATTACATACAAATGCTCGATAGTGCTTGTGTGATAAAAATTATAATAACAAACTATTCGATGCAAAATATTTTATTTGTACTTCGTGTTACATAATTCGAACTTACATAATAAACGATCACAACAATTTGCGTCGCCGCAGGAACTTTGCTACATGAATCAATTTTTGGTACATGTCATGGCACCATACATAATAAATATAATATCTACATAAATAATAAACAGAAATAACAATTTATTACTTTTAACTGTATACTTCTTGAAATTTAATGATTCTAAATAAATATATATTCGAAAAGTTTTAGTTAAGTAAACACACAACAATCAATACGATTGTATAGTTAATAAATTGTTTAAGGACATTTATAATGACGTAAAAGTTGCAAAATCTATTTATTCTGGTCATTGATACATAAAAGAACAAGATGTGCATTTCTCTCTGTTATTCTCATTCTTCGTTTCATAAGATCTCTTCTTTTTATAAATCCGAAAAGTTACGCTCGTAAATGCCGCTAAGCACTCACCAGTTATACTTATTACAGTTATGTGTTATTGTTTAATGCTGTTTTTACACATGCGCGTAGACGCGACTGACACGAGACTATACGGAATGTGCGCACAATTTAGAATGTTGCACTCATGTTATACGAAGATTTTTGAAATGTGAAGTGTGCATCTTGTGTTTTTTATATATCAGTGATTCTGGTACACATGTTTGATAATGTATGTATCGTAGGCATATTGTCAAAGGCGTGTTACAATTACACTAGTGATATTATAATGAAATTGTCGATGAACTTTATGAAAACAATTTACAATATCGCTGTAGTGATTATAGCGATATTGTAAACCGTAAGCCGTATAAATACACATAAAGATTTGTAATTCCATAACTTGTTACAATTATACACATAATAATATATATACATATAATAAATATCGTAAGAGAGCTTACAATCTTCAATCAAAAAGTGTATTTATTATTTTTTACAAATGATATGGAAATTCTATGCACAGATTTATGTTTTATATCATTTTGGACCCATGTAAGGGATTTTGCCCACTTTGTGCATAGGGACCTACTACATGGTAAAATCGTGCGTATATTCAAAACTGCACTTATAAATGTATTCGCAAGCTATTAATTATCTATTTGTAAAATATGAAAATTTATATAAATCGCGGTTTTTATAACTTTTTGTATACTGTTTTATACGTTTGTCGTAACTTTCTATAAAATATGATAGGAGAAAAAAAACTGCGATTTAAATATCTTCAAAAAATTTATTTCATACATTACAAGGGAGTGCACTTAAAACTATATACAACAATAAAATTACTTTATTTTTACATATTAACACTGCTAAGTAGAATCTTCTAACATAATTTAAAGATTTAAATTAAAAACATGATGAGTTAAAAGAGTATAATGTGTTCACTTACCCTATAAACATTTCATAAATTATTTAATCAATGTAATTACACAGCGAAGTCGATGTGAACTATGAGTGAGAACATCAACGCGAGTATTCAAAAACAAAACGTGATTTAATTCATCAAAAATTAGACAAGTCCGTCACTGGGTCACTCCATCCTTCAACCGAGTACTTTCACATTTTAGCAATTTATATTTCATTCACACAATTTTTTGTATGCACAAAAATCTGTCTTTGGTGCGGTGACTTGGGCTTTATGGTCACTGTTTATCGGTCCCATTTATTAAATTTAATCTTTATAGCACTGCTCTATGGTCACTGTACACTGGCTGAATTGTTTTTCCACTTTATTTTTAATGTAACCTCATTGGTGGCCGGTGTGTAGTCTATGGCAGGCCGAGCAGGTGCGCGGTCGGGTCGACGGTGACGGCGCGCGTCTCGCCGTTGTCCAGCGACATCACCATCTGGTACGGGACCTTCATTTGTAGCGGCACGCGGATCTTCGCGTTGCATGGCGCCTGCAATGGATTTCAATAACGAATTCATATTTTTTTACTTTTTGATATTACGCTAGTTAGTAATTTTGTTTTTAATAATTGACTAAGTTAAAAAACGTGTTCTTTGCATTTATGAATAACCATCATATCAATACTATTTATTTTGCCTCAGCCGTATTACCCAGCCATATTAACGTAAAACCGATCAGCTTGCGTAAAGATTTTTTTAGTTAGCTGGTTGCAATCAGCGGCAGCGACGCTCACTCATAGCACAAGTCCACACTCACATGTATCGTGATCTCGGGCTTGACCTCCTTCCTGCTGAGCGGCGTGGCGGCCAGCGGCAGCAGCGCGGGCAGCTGGCGGCGCGCGGGGGCTGAGGGGGCGGGGGCGGACGCGGGGGCGGGGGAGAGCGGCGTCGGGGGGGAGGCGGGGGCGCGGGGCGCGGGCGGCGAGGGCGCGGCGGGCGCGGCGCGGCCCTGCTTCGCCTTCTTCATATGGCTGCGCGCGTGCACTATCATGTGCTTCTGCAGGTGGTCCTTGCGATAGAACCCTGTAATATCGTCAAATTGCGTTAAGTTATAGCATTTTGAAAGCTTTCATTTCTGCGCTAGTCGGTTGACAAAACATCGAAACAAAAGTGCACAAGTAGCGGCGTCACGCACCTTTCCCGCAGGTGGGGCAGAAGAAGGACTTGAGGCCGGTGTGTATGTGCAGGTGTATCTTGTAGTGGTCCTTGCGGCGGAACGGCTTGCCGCAGAACTTGCACACGAACACGCGCTGCGGCGTCGGCAGCGCCGCCTCCTCCACCACCACCTGCGAAACACAACACATTGCTTCACACTATACGAATACTTATGGTATGCATTTCCAAAAAAACATTTCTTTTTGTTAATATAGTTTTGAGAAAAAAACTACATTAAAGATGAAATTACAAAAAATCTAAATGGAAAAAAAAAAGTTATAACAATCAGATGTGATAACGTGGGAATAAATTAACATATACAATGATTCAAAAATTTCAACAAAGAATCCAGTTCACGGAAGCCATTTGAATTTTGAACACATATTTTTATGACATACATAATATTTAAAAAAAATATACGAAATGCAGAATTGCATATTTTGATAATACAAACAGTAATTCTAAAAAAACCTTATTCCCGCACTAAAATCAATACGCACCTCCAGTAAGTCCTGCGGATAATTCTCCTTCCTCGCATCCCCGTTGGGCGAGGTACCGTTATGCCCGAATATGGTGTGCTGCTCGTACTCCCCGTCCTCGTGCTCGTACTCGCCGCGTTCGGACTCGCCCCGCTCGGACTCGCCCCCCCCGGACTCGTTGTGCTGCTCGGACTCGCCGTGTTCCTCATCCGGCTCGTACTCGCCGTTCTGCTCGTACTCGTTATCGTCCTTGTCTTGCTCCGGGTTCCTGAACAAGTCGTTCGGACGGCACTTGTGATTCTCGAACTGGTTGTTATCGTTGAAGCCTGTGGAGTGTTTCAATAATTTGTTAGCAAGTTTAGATTTAAAAAAGGATGTTATATTTATGTTCCAATATGAATAAATAATAAACGAATTATTCGAGAATTACCCTCATTCTCAATTAATTCATTTATTATGTCCAATTTTAAAGAGAGAACTAGAATCAGTCAATATCGTGTTACGTTTTGTAAAAGGTCATAGTAAGACAGACATTTTCGATCTCATCATCATTAAATACTTTCTAGTTCTAACCCCCACCTAAGAGGGAGCAAAGAACGGAACAAGAGCACATACCCTCGTGGCAGATGCCGCAGTAGAAGGTGCGCTTCTTCTTGAGGTGCACCTTGGCGTGCACCTTGAGGTGCTGTTTCCGCTTGAACTTGCGGTGACAGATCGGGCACTCGTGCTTGCGCCCCTCCGTGTCCCTCTTCGATGTCGGCGCTCGGGGATTGTTCTGCTAATGTTATCACATTTATACTAATAGCATACAGTTGAAGTGTTTGTTTTGTTATATCGCTAATCTCAGAATCTAATTACGATCTTATTACACTCTAATCTTAGGACAGATTGTAATACGTAAGTTTTTAATACGTACTGAGTGGCCACTATATTGGGATAATATTATATAGCGTAAGGATTAGACTTCTATGTATATTTATTTGTCGCCATAATATACATGAAAAACAAAAATATATAGAGAGAAACAACATACACACACAGTATAAACGCTTATCACTGTGCGGTCATCTCTACCAGGTGTCCTCTCCTGCTTGAGATTGAGATGAGAGGTAAGAAGCGAAATTTGTTGTGAAACTTTATTAAATTGAGAAAATATACAATAAAATAAATTAAACACAAACATATGATATACATTATACACATATATAATTAATAATAAAATAAAATAAATTACTACATCGTGATATACACATTTCAAATACAGAGAATAAATAACCAAAAGAAAACAAATAAATATATATCTATACATAAATACATACATCATCGAAGTTTCAATTCTTTCATATACCGGTTTTCTGACAAAGTTTTCATTCACCCTTTCGAGCAGTGATGATGTGAATAACGTGATGCAGATAAATTTTCAGATAACATTTCTTGCAAGTTAAATAAAACCCTTATTTTGAATACATTAGAAGAACATAGTACATAGATTTAAACATAGTTGGTGTGATCCGGGAACTTACCAACACTTCAACCTCGATATCCTCTCCGAGCAACGACTTGAGCTGCGTCAGACCGTTGTTCACTATTGTGCCGGTCTCGTGTATTTTCAGGTGCACCAGATTCACGTGAACCAGCATCTGGTCCTCCGTGTGGAAATCTGTAATTATAGATTTTTAAATATAATAAAATTTATAACTTTATTCTACATGCACTTGACATGATTTAGCAATGACACCCGTAATGCAGACAAAAAAAATTTTGGGTATCAACGTGATGGCTTAGTGAGTACCAAGAACCCAGGGGTGGCTTAACCTATATTGCAGGGTATGCAATGCACACGGGCGCCGCCATCACAGGGGGCGCCGCGGCTTTCTCTGGCACAGCTAAGAGCATCTTCTTGGACCATCATGGTATGTACAACAGGTAGATAGGTAGGGAGGCAGTTATCAAAAGCGAGCGCCCTATTCTTCTTTTTCGGCGGTTTCTTTTTTCGAATATTTTAATCAACATAAAATGTCTTATTTCACGTATTTAAAGTAATGTAAATAAGATAAAAAACAGTTGAAATAGCTATAAGTATAAAATAGGGCTTTGTAATGTCATGTATATAAGATAAATAAGAGTTTATATTAATATCTAATTATTAAAATTTAGCACACTTCCGAAACTCTAAGCGGAACTCTAGCGGAAAAACCGCGATAGAGTTACACCTTGAGTTGTAAGTTCTACAGGCATAAAAGTGATGAGTGTTATATGTAATACCATACTCTAAGCTATACCTACTTATAAAATAGCTTGTTGGAATATGAAAAAACTTTCTTGTTACGACGGCAAAGTTAATAATTATAGCCACGTCAGGTCTAGGAGGCACTAGGGTTTCATTTCACACGGGCGCTATACGGGCTCGAGCCGTCCCTGCTGGTACCTATAATATTGTATTCGTGGGTCATTATGATACCGTATACATCTTTAATTATACTGGCATAAAGCAAATACAAAGCAATACGTATGTAGAATATTCAATCTATATTTCATTTAGAAATATTTTAGTTCGTCATTTTTTTCGTAAAAGCAAAATATTTTTGTAAATAACGAAAATACCAGTGAAACATTTCAATTTGTGGAACACGATAACGTGCCGACCCACCTCAGGGCTAACGCAGTTAGTCTTTATCAGCAAATATATTATTATTATTTGCAAATAAGCTGAAATAAAATAAATGAACATTTCGTCATACATTTTTTATATTATTCAATCGTCTAACGCCTATCAATCATGTGAAGCACACGTTTTTTTATCGAGTGTATCGTGATCTCCGAATGTATAATTAGTAACAGGAATAAGTACGTATAAATATAAAAACAAGCTTTGATTTTGATAAAAAACATTTGACTTCCGAATATTAAATTGTAACGTAGCCAACCCTAGCCCCTCCTCTACTTTAGGGCCGATCCCTGCGGGCCAGGGACGAAGGGGGAATGTGGTGGGTAATGGAGGGTTGAACGTCGCTAGGGGGAGCTAGATTATAGAGGGTTTTGAGATTAAATTATTTTTAGGTTGAGACGTGTGGGAGGGTCTCGAATCTGGCATCGTTTGTTACGAGCCCAGCGCTGTACCGAGCTTGTTATGCTATCCAAACACGACACGTATGTAATGTAACCTCCGTGTAAGCAGTGAAATAATCCCTTCACTTTCTCAACATGGTTTTAAGAAAGCGAAGAAACACATTCTGGTTGCAAAAAAATGCTAAATATAACTTTTGTGTCTGAATATATATTGGTATATAATTTAATGGTATAAGTTTAATTGGTTGGCTTAGAATTTTACAATTTTTTTTCTAATTACCCTTATAAAATTATAAGAAGTATTTATGCATTATTTTAATAATCTTTAAAAGCGACACTGCGAAACTTATTAGTTCTATCACTTGATCGTGTTATACAACATATCTAAACTTATAATATAAGGATAAGAGTTTGTTTTTTTTTTGTTTGTTTAAACACGCTAACTTTAGGAACTACTGAACCGACAATAATGTCAACAATAATTTCACCTTTGAATATGTATGTGATCCTCGAGTACTTTAGGCTATACATGTACAACGGGCGAAGTCGGGGCGCACACATTGTATACTATATTTAGAGGTGAATTAAAATTCTATAAATTTATAAAAACCTTTATTTAACGAACAGTTGACACATTAAGGTTATTTCGCTGGGCTTATAAGAAGAATTCGCAAGTAAAGTCGCAGTGGGCAAGCTAGTACCAAATATGAATAGTGAGTTATTAACTTTATGGTTATGTAACATGGGTACATTACGGACAAGGGTATCGTTCCTTTGACCGCTATTTCGTATCTCGTCCGAGCCCAAGTGGCAGGCAGCAAGTTCAGCTGCAAACAGGTATCCCATCCCCTTGACCCCCCTCTTCACTCCCCCCCACTTAGTCTGACCTAGATATCGACCTACGCTAAATACGCATATGCCGCCAGTGTATATAGTAGTTGTAGATTTATTAATGACCTATCGAAATATTAACATAGCAATGTTTGTATTCAAAGTTATAAATATATGAATGATAAATTAAATAAGGTCTTCCATCTTGTAGCCTCTGGCAATCCAACTTGCGACATTTGAATAAAATTCATGCACTTTCATTGATATTTCAAACCAACGAATTTACGAAAATCCTAACAAGACTTCCATTATAATCCCTCTTGCTAGTTAAAGGCAATAAGGACATTTTTCGAACTATCAAAACTCAACTATAGGCTATGAGCTACCCAATAAGATGCATGAACCAAATAAATGTAATATGTAGAACATATTGCGATCGAGGACCAAAGGGTCCGTTTGCACTTGTGCGCCCGCCTCGACTTCGACCAACAATGTCATCCACCAAAGGTCGAAAGAATAGGTATGCTGCGACCTAATAATAGCATCTCTTCGCGTGGTAGTAACATTACGAAAATATATATCATAAGATACTTAAGATAATCCGATTCTTTTTTTTCATTTATTTATATAACTTCCGCAAGATATATTAATATTATAACGTCCAATATAAATTTTATATTCAGATACTACAGAATAGGCACATTATGTAAAATTTGTTTAATACGAAGTAAGTTTTTATTATGATTGTTTATAAGATTTTAAAATCTTACGTCCACTTAAAAAAAACTGGTTACTTTCCCTCCACGAAAGGTCTTTTACCTGCTTTACAGGTTGTTTTTTCATGCGAATCGGACAAAAGGGGGTGACCGTATGGTAACAGCTTTTAGTTGTCTAATTGATCACATTTATGTATAAAACCCACTGCGCTAAAAAGACCTCGTAATAGCTTAAAGCATAACCCTTACAAAAGATACCAGGAATTGTCAACCGCTCATTCAAAGCAATAACAATCACCTGTTGCTCCAGTAAGAAAATATGGCATTGTGTACCTTAGTGGGTTCGTATAAAGAACAATCGCTTGTTACTTGCTTGCTTGTTATTATATTGGAATTGTATAGACTATAGGGTTAATACTCTACACACATTACCTAAAACATAAATTTGAATATTTCACTTATTTATAAAATGTTATGAAAATTATATTAGCTTGTCGTTGAAAAACGTTTCACTCAGCCGTTAACTTATTTTTGACCTCCTACTATCCTTCCTACTAATACTATAAATGCGAAAGTTTGTAAGGATGTGTGTGTGTTTGTTGCTCTTTCACGCAAAAACAACTGAACCGATTGCAATAAAATTTGGTACATAAACAGCTGGACAACTGGAATAACATATAGGCTACTTTTTATCCCGATATTCCAATGGGATACGGACTTACGCGGGTGAAACCGCGGGGCGCAGCTAGTATTAGGTATGTTTATGATGTTTTTCTTTTCTTTTACTTATTATAGTCAAGTAAATAACAAAAAAAAACTTTATTTCTTAGTCATTTCCACTTTTTCTGCAACAATCTAGTGATTGTAACACACAAAATAATATTAAAAGACGTGACGTGACCGTTGCGCCATATTTGGGAACGGTTCCGGCCTAAATTGTGAGCCGAGCCCGCAACGGTGGAGGGATCAAGGGGCTCGGTCCCCCTCGGAATTCTTGGAATAGACGCGACCGAGCCCGCCCCTCTTATCCTCTAGAAACTTGCCATTTCGACCCATACTACACTACCTACCCCAACATTTATAAGTCTACGCGATCGCCGCTTGGCCGCTGAATAAATCTAACCCCTTTATATTATTTATAGTTAGGTTTAACTAGTGAATCGAAATCGGTACGCACTTAAGTAAATTTTTTACAAAGTATAGTTTTCTAACTTACATAAAAAACACGTGAGCCATTCATTAAATGCGGTATGCGATTAATTATTATGAGATAAGAAGTTATTATTGACACATTATTCTACGCAATGTCGGAATAAATGTGCTAAATGGTGTACAATTTACTATAATTCAATAATTCACTGAATCGATCGTCCCCCACCTTGTCACATGACGCGTAACGTGTTCCCTTCCCCCATTTATTGATCGTTACGAAAGTCCCTTGACTCATATTATTGTGTACGGAAAAAATATAACATTTTAACAGACGGAGCTATATATAGTCCTATAGACATACATATTATTTGTTATGAACATTTAAACATGTTGTTTATATTTGAAACGCAAAATTTTAACAGACTAGATGTCTGGGATTTATTTCACGTACGTGATTTGTTTATATCTACACTAATATTATAAAGACGATTTTTTTTGTATTTTTATGTTTGTAACGTTTTCACGCAAAAACGGCTGGATCGATTAAAAAAATATCTTACACCATTGGCTAGCACATCTTGGCTGAGTGACATAGGATATATATTATGTACCACGGGCGAAGCGTAAGCGAACAGTTAGTCTGATATACGTTAGCTTATCTTTCAACTCTGAAATTTGGAAGATCTATAAATCATAATATGCTTGATGTAAATAATATAAGAAATAATACAAGCACATTTATTTTATTTGTTAAAAGTTGCTATAAACCATGAAAATAAGTATATCGGACTATGACTTAATCGCGAATACACAAACGAATAAATCGTGTCCCAGTATCACACAATGAATATGATTAGGCTATTATTATAACATTATTGAAATATAGTACAAATTTACTTTACAAAGAGCACACAACAGCTGTTATTTTTTTAGGGTTTGAGCGTTTTAAACTATCATTGGGAGAAAAATAATATTTTCCAACTTTGCGAATTACACATCGAAAAAATCACCAAGGTGAGTCGAAATTCATTAAAATGATATGTCCTACCACTGGGCTAACGCCAACACTCGTTGGCAAACCGTCAAGCTACTTTCCAAATTCGACGTTAAGTAACTCTAGTGGGGGGGCGACCTTGTACCCAAGTTCGGATACCGGTTCGTACGTTACCCAACGTGACAGATGTTTATAATGAAGCAATTCTATAGAGAAAGCTTCACAAAGGGTGGGAAAAGGGGACACTGCGGCGCGTTTTTATCGGAAGGGAAGTTTGAAGGGTTTCGACGAAGCCCAAGTGACTTGGAGCCATCGTGTATCTGTATTTGCCGGCTTATTTTTTACGTACCTAGTGGTTTCTTTACCTTTTTTACATAAAACTTAGATTATCATTATTCCTATATACTTGGTTATGTGTTATAAAATAAGATATAAGAGTGAAATATAAAATAAAAATTTTGATTATACTACTAATATAATTATAAATTATAACTAATAACATAATGTTTTAAGGAACGTTTTTAAATTCCCCTTCTCTCAAAATAAATGCAAAAATCGAATGATATGAAAATGATTCAATTTTCGTCACTAGAACGCGCAATCTACTGAATCGATATTTTTAAATTCTAGTGGGAGCTATCGTAAGGAGAGCTAAGCTAAACGGATCTTTTCGCGGCGAAAAGTAAATTCTTCTATTTTCCAATGTATAATCCGCAATTTTAAATTATTAAGTTTTGAAACTCAAATATAAAATAATTTTATATATGTAATTGTAAAACTAAGTTCCCACGGCACCTCTCGTTCGTATCCGAAGGCTGAAAACCCGATCATTTTTAGCATTCCCCTTGAGATGCAAATTAAACTAAGGGATAGTTAGCTCGAAATTCCTACATACACACATAAACAAAACATACATTTTGAATTATATGTAATAAAAACTTCCTTAAAAATGTATAACACCTTTCCTAAATATCTTCTTATTCCTTATTTAACATTCTTACAGTTTTTGGTCCATCCAACTTTTTGACAAGATAAATAAAGACTGTCTCAGATTAATGATAAATTACATTACACTACACATAATATTCAATGTTTAGGAGATATTCAAGTGTTTAACCAATTCCGATGACTCACCCTTCCCGCACTGCGTGCACACAACCTCCTTCTTCATGTGCGTCCAGCTGTGGATCTTCAGATGGTCCTTCCTCTTGTAACTCTTCCCGCAGATGACGCACACGAACGGCCGAGCGCACTTGGCGTGATCTACTGTCAGCTGATGGTCCAGCGGCAGCCCAAGGATCTCCGTGTTTGAGTAGTCTTCAGACTATAAAGGTATAATGTATATGAGCTTTGACGTAGAGTAAGAGTTTATGTACATCTTAATTTAATTTACTTTCTGCTAGTTTTGTTTAAACTTGTCTTTATATAAGGAAAAGACGTTGGCTGTCTTCTTAGATCTATTTGTTAGAGTATATATATTCCTTATGGTATTAAGTATTGTTATTCATTTTGTTGTTTTCGTGCTAGAATAAAGGTAGCATGCATATAAGACAGATATGTCGAGTCATGTATGTTTCTAGAAAGTATTTCGAATAAGACGTTTCAATTCCGAATAGATAGATACTCGTATTAGGTACATCCTACACCTATTACTAAAATCTCTCTATATATAAAATTTTGTGTCACACTGTTCGATCCCATACTCCTGCGAAACGGCTGGATCGATTCTCATATTTGTGTGCATAGCGGTAGGTCTGAGAATCGGCCAACATCAATTTTTCATACTCCTAAATGATAAGTTTTTCAAACAGCGTTTGCCGGGTAAGTTAGTAAAAATTGAAGTCACGTGTCCCCTAGTGGGGTATGGGCCAGATGATATACATCTGTTTCACTGATCGATTTTCTTTATGGATAAGTAGGTGATCAGCCTTCTGTGTCCTGCAAAACCGAGACATTTTTCTTTTGTGCGTCCCAACCGGGAATCGAACCCAGGACCCCTCCGTTCTACGCTCACGCGTTAACCACTGAACCACGGAAGCGATAAGTTAGTAATAGATATAAATGTTAGGAAGTTCTATTGTCATTGAAGCGAAACTGTTGAATAGATTTGGCACACACGAACTTATGAAAAACCTGAGCACCGATTATAAATTATTGGAGTTCAATGTTTGCTTTAAAAAACATTTTTTATTGTTTTTATATACATTATCGTACAAAGCTATTGACAAAGATACATTCCTTTAATAGTATTCTGAAATAGATATCGAGGAAGGCAATCGAAACATTTCGATAGATACACCCCTGCAGCGCCCACAGGATGTAGGTATAAAATAGACCGCTGCTATGGGGAGTATAATACACGTACACATATTCCGCACTAGGTATGGCAAAAGTATAAAGATATTATTCAAGGACTTGGATAATAACGAGGAACATTAAAACACGACTGTATACTTATAAAACCAAAATAAAAATGTTTTTAAAGAACAATAGTGACAACTTGTATACAAATAACTTATTAAAAAAACACGATGTTAAAAGAAGTTTTTTACTTTACCAGTGCGGAGCGCTGTTGGGAAGTCATGCGCTTAAAGGGGGGTACCAAATGGAGGGTGGGGGCCACCCTCCCCCATTTTAGTCTAACGGTATATAACGGGAGGGGCTGGCTTCACATGATGTTCACTACGCCACTGTATTTTTATCAGGCAAATTCAAAAATGAAAAAAGCTGATTTCAAAGTTTATTGGACATTTCTAACGATTTCCGAAACCAATTATGAGCTTTTTGACATATAATTAACATTTATTGTTTTCATTGATTTTTAAACAGTATTTAAGTAATAACTTCTATCTGACAAAACTAACATACTTTTTCCCTCTTTCATGTAGCCTTTTTAATGTGTATCGTGCGGTATATTCAAGATTACGCCTGCACAAATGTACCTATATTGCCTAGTTGACCACAAGTGATTATGGAGACCACTTGTAATCAGCCGGTTGACCGCCTCGTTTTACAAAGGGGTAGGTCAAGGGGAGTCACCCCCCACAAACCCTTTGGGTTCGACCCTTCTAACACTGCTCAGCGTGCTCAGTACATAAAGTTTATATTCTAAATATATTATATACGAAGGGAGGTATAATAAGCCGTACAAAGGAAGAACATGTTATAGTGGTGAGCTTCGGTTCATTTAGCCTTGTTACGAGTTGGATATTGTATACAGTTATGTTTCAATGAAAGGTAATAATTAAGTTGGAGGGCATTAAATCACAGATGTTTTTTTGCCCACCTACGCCCACAGGACGGAAGAAAAGATTTTGGTTTGACTGCACGGATTGCATTGAAACAGTACTATTTGTTTATTTGTTATTGTTATATAATATTATACCTATTCCTTTATTTAGTTGGCAATTCAAAATTTTCAAAAATTTCAACCGGTTGAATTTTGAAAAACTTATAAACTTTAAAATCGTTTTTTCTCTGTTACATTGAAAATATATTTATTTTGCATTTGTTTGATAATAGAGATGGAAACAAGATATATATATCGTGACTCAAAATCGCTCAATGTGCAATGACTTCGCTCCATTAATGCCTTGGCCCGGTTACAGGCAGAAGGTCGTATCCTTACGACAGATACCTTTAAATGCCGTGCCACATACACTTATCTGACATCACAGCAACCTAACTACTACGGTAAATTCCCGATAAACTTTTGTTTTTACACATTTCGCAAATTTGAAACGAACTTCGAAAGATCAGAGTTAAAATTTAATAAAAAAGTGTGGTCTCTATCTATTTCCAATCGAAACCTATTCACTATGAATCAAAAACGAATCATAGGATAGAAGAAGTGAGGATATATGCCTCCACGGCGGCCCCCACACTCCAGGCCGAACGCGATAGCATGCTATTAATATGCTACCACTTAACACCGATCTTCAGCAAGGGTGTGGTAGCTTCCCTGGTGCGAGCTTGACCCATTTCACTACGAAGCATTGCATGACTCCCAGTTTTTCAAATTAATATCTTATCTTTAATAAAGTAGTATGCACTCAGGCTATTTATTATTTAAGTATTAAAAAAGAACTACAATATGCAGGATCAATGTTAAAAAAGAATGTCGATATGAAATTTTAAGAAATAGAGGTTATGAAGTTATGCGAAATTTTATTGCAATGTTAGGTTAATATTTAAAATTGTATTTTTCTGTCAAGCCGTGTTGTCAGAGTGAAATAGGCAACCCGAGAATGTGATAATGGAACCCACGATAAATACCTACCTTAAAAAATAAATTGGATTCTTCTAATCGCAAATAACAATATAAAATATTTACAAAATTTTAACCCTACATTAGTTTGAAGTAGGCGATGCAATAAATCAAAACAACTATATCTTACAGGCTATAGAAAAAAAAAGAATTAATTAGCCAATACTTTTTTGCAATTTACGTTAAAATGATATCAATTACCAAACTTAATTGATACAACATTAATACAACTTAAGCGATACTGCTTAGTTCGCTGGTTTTTATTTTGTACCGAGTTTATGGATGACTCGTATGAAACTATTATATAGCTAAAACTTTAAAATCAATCCTTAATCACTAAGGGCATAACTCTGCCTAATTAGTGTAGCAACTGTAGCAGTATCAAATACTGAAACGCCTAGGGTCTTGAATACAGTCTCGGGTCGGTTTTGGAATACGGAACGCCTACGCGACCGTACCTAGCAGAAAGGAATTTTACTCGAATTATAGACGCACCCCTATTGTATATATGACTTAAATATAACAAGAGATATGTATGTATGTACCTTGCTATACATGCAAACTTTCGACTTGGAGTTGACGCTGTTACATCTACGCAATTTAATAAAGCAAGTATACGTATTTGAACAATATCTCAAGTGGGAATATTTTATTTTCTTTTATTTGAACTTTAGCGGGGAACTCCTGTTATCTGTTTATTTAACATCATATTAGTTGATACAAATATTATGTACGATTTATAATACATTTTTACAGATTTATTAAAAAAAGAACATTAATTCCTAAAATTGTTTATACGAACCCTATTAAAATTGTGTATTACGTGGCTACATGTTAAACATAACAAACTACATCTTTATTATAATATAAGTACCTTATCAATATATAACAATTTATAGAAGTAAAAATATTAGTTATAGTGAACAATTCGTGCCTTCCATTTTAGGTCAAAATATACGCTTCGCATCGATCCATAGAAGGGACATGGAGATAATGTAAAAGCAAAAAATTCTACCTGCCCCAGGCCCACGCAGGGTGGGGTTTTTCCACCCTCCAGAAGCGTTGATAAAAATACCACGTGTTTTTTCTTTTGCCTTTTTTATAAGATCGTACATAGGTGTGTCGTGATTTTTTTGTTAGTCATTAGTAAAATAAAAACGATTGGTCAGTTTCACATAATAATCTATTTGAACTAACATTACGAATAAAATGATCTCTAAAAAAATATAGCCACCCGACAAATTGGAATTTATATAACAAAAAGATTAATAATACTTTCCGAAAGCATTTATGTATATCCTTATGCAAAAATTAGGTAGATACTACGAGTTACGACACATTATATAGTTTTAAAGTAGGACTTCGTTGTCGTGATGCTCTTATACTATCTCTAAACTAAATCAGTAACTTTGAGTGACAAATAAACACTCTTTCGCATATGTAATAATGCTGTTAAGTATGTACGACACTATTCATTTTACAGAGATTCACTTGCACCATCCAGTGTACCATTTTCATTGTTGTATTTCTGGTAAGTAACTACGCAATTCTATAGATTATTTTTACCAAAAACCAAAGAATCTTATTAAAATATGCTATAAAATAAGTATCATTGATGCTTTAGGACCACTCATTAATTACGTGAGGCTAGATGGGGGCGGAGGAGTACAAAACGTCGTAATATATTTATGTTTACGTAAAACGCGTAGTAAATTTCGAAAAGCGACACGATTTTTTTTTTCGAAAATTCTACTAATAGCAGAAAAAAATATAAGTTTTTGCACTTAGTACTCATAAATATTTATAGAAAACAAAAAAAAAATACGTGATTTTTCTTACCTCCATGGAGACGTCATTGTCAGTAACATTCCCACTGACATCGGTGATAATGGGCATATTGTCGTCTTCTACTTCTTGCTTGATACTGAGCTCCTGGTCACTCATTGGTATAATATTTTGCTCCATGAAGTGTTTGTTGTGTGTCTGTATGTGTTTTTGAAGGTGATCCTTGCGGTAAAAACCTAAATAGTAGTTTTATAATTTTAGTTGATATTAAATACAATCATATGTACTTTTAATACTTAGGATTTCACACAATTGTTATCATACTAAATTACAAAATGAATTAACATTATTTACACATTTCGCTGTAAGGTTCACTAGAGTAATACATGATACTAAGAGAAACTCAATAAAAAGAAATAATGCGAAAAGAATGGACGGAAAGGGAACAAACAATAAATGTTGATTAAAATAACTCATAATAAAAAAATAAAGAATACTTTAAGGAAAGAAAATTAAACTTACGTTTACTACATATAGAACACTGAAGTGCTTTTTCACCTTTGTGAATAGATTTGTGAATATTGAGGTGCTCTTTCCTCTTGAAACCCTTCCCGCAATCATCGCAGATGTGTGGCCTCAGCTCCATGTGACCCTGCATATGCCTATCTAGATGCTCTTTACGCTTCAGTCTAAAAATATTTTTTCAATTTGAATGTGTATTACAGTTACATTATTTCTTTATTTAGTGCTGTTCATAGAAGGAACACACAATTTTTTTTTTTAACTTAACGGATCAGATTTTTTTTTCAATCTGCTCAAAATTAATTTGTAATTCATTACCAAATTTTATAAA
>NC_052116.1:2182692-2214719 GCF_012273895.1 Zerene cesonia | reverse complement strand
CGGCGGCGTTGCCAGCGTGAATACGGTAATTTAATGTTATTGTCCCATAGCATCCCACAGAAATATTTTATCGGGTTATGAACTATGCTATGTGTTAATCCAAGTTACCTTCTATGTTTGTGCCAAATTTTATTAAAATCCGTTCAGTAGTTTTTTCGTTTAGAGGTAACAAACAAACACACAAACTTTCGCATTTATAATATTAGTAGAATAATACTTTCAATATAAAGATATATTTGTATAGTTACTTTATTTTTATTCCTTAATTTGAAGGAAAAATCTCCCCGAAAAAGTAGCAACCCCAGATTTCGTAGCTACCAACATAACAACAAGGGAACTCTTTAGTGAAACGTACTATAGACGCTCTCGGTTAATTATTTTTGTATGAAAATTCAAGTTTTATAAGAGCAGTTTAAACACGTGTGTGGTAAATAATGGAGTACGAAAAAAAATTAACAGATTTGGCTCTGAGCCTCTTTAAAATAGATGCAGTTAAATTTGGCGAATTCATGACCAAAAGTGGTATTAAAACACCGGTATACTTTGATTTGAGAGTTATTGTTAGCTACCCAGAGGTTATGGTAAGCAGTAGGTAGTCGATAATTTGTTTATTTTTAATTGAAAAAACATTAAAATATTCCCTAACGTATGTTTAAGTACATCATAAAATCAAAGAAAATAAATGGACTTCTTTGGTTTTCAGGAATTGATAACTGGCCTACTGTATGATTTCGCAATTGTTGATAGCGAGTATGATCACGTATGCGGGGTGCCCTATACAGCTTTACCAATAGCAACTTTACTTAGTGTAAAAGTTAAAAAATCTATGTTAATGAGAAGAAAAGAAGCAAAAGCATATGGTACAAAGAAAGTAATTGAAGGACACTATAAAGTAGGAGATAAATGTTTAATAATTGAAGATGTTGTAACATCTGGCTCAAGTGTTATGGAAACTGTAAATGACTTACGTAACGAGGGCCTGAAGGCACAGGAAGCTGTTATTATATTAGATAGAGAACAAGGCGGAAGACAGAACTTGGAGGACAATAATGTTCAAATGAAAGCACTGCTCACTATGTCCAAATTGATAAGCATACTTGTTGAAAATAAAAAGATAACCGAACAAATGGCTTCTGATGTTAAAAACTATTTACAAAATGTTAAAGCTCCTGTAGTAGGTTTGTATTGACTGGCTTTAGTCTTTAAAATTATGTGTATTTTATGTTAATAATGTAATCATATATATAACTTTTTTTTTCAGTGCCCCCCCTGGACAGAATTCTGATGCCTTTTGAGAAGCGAGCAGAGTTAGCATCAAATGCTATAGCTAAACAGCTTTTCAATATTATGGCTATAAAGAAGACCAATCTTTGTTTATCTGTTGACCTCACATCAAGTTCTCAAATATTGGATCTGTTGGAAAAAGTTGGAGAACATATTTGTCTTGTTAAAACCCACATAGACATTATTCAAGATTTCTCACAGAATTTTGTGACTGCACTGAAGCAACTGGCAACGAGGTTTAACTTTTTAATATTAGAAGACAGAAAATTTGCAGATATCGGCAATACAGTTGCCATGCAATACACACAAGGCATATATAATGTTAACAAATGGGCAGATTGTGTAACTTCTCATTCATTGCCTGGTGAGGGAATATTGAAAGCACTCAATAATTCATCTAATGGTGAAAAAGGAGTATTCTTGTTAGCGGAAATGAGTTGTGAGGTAATAACATATTTATTTAATTAGTAGTATAATTTAAAAAAATTATAAAAGTTAGCAATAAAAGACATTTTTTGACTAAAATTTAGCTTTTTTAAACATATTCAGGTCAGTTTCATTGTGGATTAAATTTTATTGAGAATCTTAATGATTTACTAAAATCAGATTTTTTGTTAAAGTGTACACTTATAATATTATTTAATTATTTGTATTATTTTATTTTTATTTTACAGCCATGAATACTGTATAGCTAAGCAAAATAATACAGAAAATAGTAGTTAAAAAAAATTCTTATTTTCTCAGGGAAATCTTATAACTTCAGAATATACACAAGCTACAGTTAAGATGGCTGAAAAGTATCCTGAATTGATAACAGGATTTGTTTGTCAAAAGAAAGACACATTTAAGAACCCTGGTCTCATCCAATTGACTCCTGGAGTGAAACTGGAGAGTTCAAAGGATGATTTAGGCCAAGTATACAATACCCCAGAGAAGGTCATACTGGAAAATGGTGCAGATATTATTGTTGTTGGAAGGGGTATTGTAGCTGCTAAGAATGCAGAAGCACAGGCTGTTATTTACAAAGATGCCCTATGGAGGTGCTATACAAAGAGAATTTCTGGGAAATTAGAGTGAGAATATAAAAAAAATGAGTACAAAATATTATTTAATTTCAAATATCGAGCATTCACTATTTTGAATGAATGCCATGCTATACCATATTTTGTCTATGATATATTTTAATCAACACAAAATCTAGATATAAAAAAGGTATTTTTTGTTGGTTTAACAAATATAGTTTAATTGTAAGTGAATAAAACGTATTCCATAAGTTTTTTGATTCCATATATTTACATAAATATACACTTATTTTATATAAATTTTAGTAAAAGTCGAAAGTAAATACTATTGTTGTGAAATATTTGTTATTTTGATAATAAATTTTATAGTACAAATGTCCTTTGTTTTTTTTTTACCTTATAAACCTATATAATATTATACAAATATTACTTTTATTTTTTGGCTTGCCAATCATATCTGTAAACACGATGCAAGGCTCAGGTGCACAGTGGATTTAGACTTTGCATTATTGGCTTTATCAAATAAATGCTATATCGCATGTATGGATCATTAATATAATGCGATACTAGCTGCATGCCCCGGCCCCACTGGGTTGGCTTTTACCGTAATTAAAATAATGTAAACTATCCTATCTTTTAAGTTGGGTTAAACTGCATATGGTGGGCAAATTTGATTAAAATTGGTTGAACTGTTTATGAACCCATCGCGGACAAATAATGTGACACGTAATTTATATATATTACGACTAGTAGTATGGATATGGATGATGGACATAGTATATTACGAACATGGACCATGGTGTATAGAGTATCGTATTTTAGTGCTTAGAAAATATAATCTGTATCACTTTCTTTTATCGATCTGTCAGTTGTCAATTTGAATTGTCAAATAAATTGTCAGAATCACTATCAAATATCAATCTGTTATTTAGGTGGACGAAAACAAAACAAAGAATAAATATTAATTACTAAAAACTATGTAGACATGGAATGTATAATTAAGGAATTAAAATTAAATCGTAAAAACATACAAAGTACATCTTCACACACGCTGTTTGCAGTTGTTGTCCACAATACATGGTTGAAAAAGTGGCTTAAGAATTTAGATGTGGATAATTGTGTAAATAATATAGATTTTACCCTGCAACCAGGTGAATGTGTTCCTTATCCATGGAAAAAAGTTTTTATAAAGGTAGGATTTCACAAATACAGTTTGTTACATTATGATGTTTTCATCTTAATAAATATTCATTTTCATTTCTTGTAGGTATTAAGTAAAAATATATCAAAAGTTTTGCCTTTGCCGCGTTATAAACTAACAGAAAGTAATATTGATTTGCCTTTAACATTTTCTCAATTACTTCAATATGTGTCTCAAAACAATCAAAGAAATCTTTGGAAGGAATCCTATAAGAAATATTCACAAAACGCGGAAGAAAATAAAGAAAGTGCAATTGTTAATTTATTGGAACACGATCAATTGCTCTCTGAAATAATCATAAGATTATATGGGTGTAATATAATTAAAATAAGACCAGATGGTGGTGGGAAATTTGAGTACAAAGAATTGAATAAACATACTTCCAAGTCTTACGACACTCATAATAATTTATTGGCAGCTATGTTTGCTTTAGAAAGTGACAATAATTTTTTTATTGTATATAGAACTTATTATGAAAATAATTTATTAGACTGCCTAAACTTCAGTCCAAACCTAATAGATAAGACATATGCCAGGAGCTTGTTTGTTATTTATCAATTGTTGAGTGCATCTAAAGCTATGAGTGACAGGGGCCTATGTTTGGGTGCATTGGATCTACGAGATATATATTTAGCAGAAGATTTATGGATACAAGTAGTGCCACCAATAACAAATAATATGCATTGTTTAAATCCATCATTAATCTGTGAACAAAACAGAAGTAAGCAAGGTACATCACAGAGCCAAATTATAAAAAGTCATAACTCTCAAAAAAGTACTGAGGAATGGTGCTGGCGTAATGATGTTGTACAATTGGAAAAGCTTTGCATGTTATGGGTGCGAGGACGGATATCCAATTTAGATTATTTGTTACATTTGAATGTTTTGGCTGGGAGAGCTGCTAATGACCCTCAAGCCCATTTCATGGTTCCATGGGTTACAGATTTTTCTTCAAGATGTGGTCAGTATTAAAATCAATTTTAATATACATTGACAAGCTTTATGTGATACATATTTGTTTTACTAATGTAAATAAGTAAATGGTAAATAAATCAAGATTATTTCCATGTTTAGGTCGCAATTGGAGAGATTTAAGTAAATCAAAATACCGATTGAACAAAGGTGATCGACAGTTGGATATGACATATGATGTGACCAGTGCCAATGGCCAGATACCACACCATGTCACTGATGCTTTATCTGATATCACATGCTACGTATACCTGGCTAGAAGGTCAGTATACAAAAATTAGAAAAAAAAATTAGATTGGTTCTATAGAATATAGCACTTCTTTATCTATATCTTTTGTTAATTATCATTTATTACTTTATGTTTTAGAACACCAAAAGAAACCCTCTGTAAATATGTCCGGAACAAGTGGGTTCCGGCAGAATATCCTGCCTCCATTCAGAGAATGCAAGAGTGGACACCTGATGAGTGCATACCAGAATTTTATACTGATCCTACTGTGTTTAAGAGTACACATGAAGATTTACCAGTAAGATGTTTTTTGTTGGTAGCTTAACATGATAATTTTTATGTACTTGTATAACATTATACATACATATATAAAAAAAAATACACATATTAAGAAAATTGTATGAAATTCATATCTCAAAACACAAGGTATGATCTGGAGCACTTTTACAGTGAAGCAAGGTTATACTTTTTGTGATAAAATTTTTGTACAATCCAACAAAACCATACTGCCTTTAAATGTCAATGAACCTAGTTTTTGTCTGTTACAGAATGTTTGTGAAGGTTAACTGACACTCCGTAACTGTAATAAATAATAAAAAAGGAGTAAAACTTTGTACAATTTAAAAAATCTTTTGGTATGGATTAAGAGTATGCCTGTTGCCATCATCATTTGTCATCATTTGTTTCTTTGCAAACATTGATTTCAGGCGAAGTTGTGGCAGACTGTTAGTAACATTTAATGTTAAAAAGATATTTACAATCTGTTAAGAATTTACGACATGCGATTTTAAGGAATCATATAGATAATTGATAATTAGTTTTACTTGAGTTCTTGTATAAAATACTTATTTTATACAATCAGTTATGTGTATAATACAATAAAAACAGTTCTACTAATCATTGTCCTTTAAGTTACTTATTATTTTAATTGTGAACAACAGATATAAAATGCAATGCTTATTTATAAAAACTGATATTTTTCGGGTAACTTGCGCGAAAAGCTATTTATGAGAGTTTAAACTAAAGAAGTGGCGCTTAATTCTTTAATATGTTTTCTGTAACTTTATCAACTGAACCATTTCAAGGATGACTATTTTATTTAAGGTTCAAAAGTTTTAAAGACATTGTCTAATTTTTTATACCTTGCTGTTATTTAAATACTAAAGCTGGTGGTACCACCACACCATGCTACTGATGCCTATCACAGCTTAAAATTATAAAAAAATTAGATTGGTGTTGAAATGGCAATATCAATTTAATCTCAAACCAAATCACGAAAATTCACTAAAACGAAGGTTATGAAAACGTTGAACAATATTGAATCGGTTAAAATGAATTCATCTTATGCTATTATCTATTTAATTAAGGTCATGTTTTATGTACAAGTTGTAATATAAAGTATACATAAAAATTAATTATTATGGGTCATTCAAGATAACATTACTGTTCTAAATTGTATTATTAACTGGGTCAAATTAACTTACTATTTGTTTATAATTTTTCCTTTTCTGTGAAATGAGTTTTTTATTTGTTAGAAAAAATATCTGACTTATGTAGTATTACTTTTTTATGTAATTAAAATATTATGTAGGATTTAGGCATACCTTCGTGGGCAACTTGTGTGGAAGATTTTATAACGAAGCATCGTGAGGCTTTGGAAAGCACTCATGTATCAGAAAATCTACATCATTGGATTGACATAACTTTTGGTTACAAGTAAGAAAAATTTATTTATTTGCATATATTTTGTTAATTTTTTGTTGAAATGTTGATATATTCAGGAAATTTAAGTTCGGTTTTAATACATAACTATTTTTCAGGCTTGCCGGACAGGCGGCGGTTAAATCAAAGAACGTTTGTCTGTCTCTAGTAGACGGGCATATGCGTACTCGCCGCGGCACTACAGTGCAGTTGCTGACGGCGCCGCATCCGCCGCGAAAGCTTAGGGCTCCGCCCCCTGCTCCACCCAGACTGAGGTGGACTGCTCCAAGGGATACAAGTGAGTTTATTTCATGTGGTATAAGGTGAACCTTTTTTGTTTTCTTTATTGAAGCTTTACCACAACTTGAAAAATAAGTCTAGTTATAAATTGCTTAGTACTAGACTAGTTAACATAATGTTAAATGCTATTAGTCAAAAGTTAACTAAATAATATTAAAATGGAATTAATTGAGTGATATCATTTGCAGAAAAATCCGTCCGAGATAGTTCTGATGATATATCAGACGAAGAAGACGAGTCCAGCAGTTTACCGCAGCACATATCTCGGCTGACAGTTCCAACGCATCGAATGCGTCGTCAGAAAAGTAGTACTAGAGCGCGTTCGCTTACCAAAGGCCAAGACGAAGATGCTCCTTTTAACGAAACTAGAGCGTCCTCTCACTCGCGACACTATAAAGTACAACGCTCTGAATATGGCCAGGGTGTCATATACCTTCCCAAGGAATTTAATCCAGCAGCATCCATTCAGGCTCTCGAGTCACTGGATAATTTTCGAACTAAATGTTTCTTTAGCAAATCTGAAGACAAACAAAAAAATAAAGACAATGTTTCTGCATTAAACCTGTGTCAAGTTAATAATAAAGACAATGCGCATTTCCAATCGAACTATGGTGCAGACGAGACAGCTTTTACTAATCACATGTTTTTAGCATCGTATGACCAAGGATTCCTAAAAAGAGTCACTCAGGATACTCAAATAGACAGTGTGCTTAAAGAGAGAAAGAATAGAATGTTTAATACGAGATACACTACTGATGCGTTGGTGTATAAGCAATTCGTAACAGAGAGTCGAAAGCAAGATATGCTCGTCATAGGGTGCCTTATAGTTGAAATATTTCTTCACAATCACGTTCGTCCATTGAGATTGAATAATGACAAATTTATTGAAAGATACAATAGTTGTAGGACTGTATTAAAATACAATTTTCATTCCATTCCAAAATGTGTTAGGTACATAGCGTCCTTATTGTTAAATGTTCAACCACCTCATCTTTCCTTTAAACAAGAATTGCAACCAAAATCAGACGATTCTTTTAAAAGAGCTGTTGTGACCGATAAAGGTCTGCCTCCGCCAACGGCATCCCAGTTACTGCAACCCTTACTTATGCAACACCTTATACCTTTCCCCCAGAGTTTTGTCACTTTATATAGCCTTTTGAACACTTTACATGAATATGAGCTAACGAGTAATGAATTAAACATATTGTATACATATGAATGTGATGGCGTTCATTGTGAAAGCTATCAGAACATTGATAAAACAAAACTATATTTTGCTCAGAAAGTGGCAGAAGGAAAAATTCAAGCTTGTATTACACATCTAGGTACACTTCTGAATCAATTCACTGGTTATAATCAGTTTGACGCTTTAGATATTTTTCTACAATATTACATACAATTATTGGAAAATAAGGATACATCTGTTTTAGCTGCTTGGCATTTGTTCGATACAGTGAGCAGAGCTCTAGGTCCCGCCGAAACTAGAAATAAACTTCTTAAATACATATTAAATCTATATGAAGACGACGATTTCGTATTTGATAAATCAGAAAAGTATTCTGAAAACGACTCTACATCTTCAGCTATTTTGGCTAGCAAGCAGAAATTTATTAAACTTTATCATAACATATTTCTCCTTCAATTAATGGTCCGAATGGGCCTCCAATGCTTCTTGGATAATTTCACGCAACATTTGGTCGAAGCTGTTGGCGGATATAAAGATATATCATATCATAGCGGATCCGGTGGCCATTCATGTCACAGTCGCTCAATGGCAAACAAAAAACCAAGATATTCAGATGATAACGTGAAAAATATTCTCACTACTAATTCCGATATATTTTCTCCTGATACATCTTGCGGTTCAGAACAAATTGTCACACCTAATATCGAAAAAGCCATGTCTGAAGTAAGCGAAGCCTTGAAAGAAAAGGAAGTCGATAATAGAAGTGAAAATGAGTTGTTCCATTTTGAAAATGATAAAGAGAGGAATCACAGTTGTAGCAGTAGAAGCAAATCTCCTACGGGCTCCGTTGACTCTAACGCCGCAGTCAAGGAAAATGTTCTAGAAACACCTTCACCGTCGTCAGACATTGTGCTAACAGAAAATTCTCGGTTTATTTCTTCTAATATAACTATCACAAAGAACGGAAATCACTATATAGATGAAGCAAGGGATAATGCTCCCGAAATGCAAAAAATAGTATCTCCAAATATAACCAAACCAAAATCAATGTTCACTAGTTATTTGAACTTAGGTCAAAATGAATATATTTCTGAGAATTATGATAATGAAAGTACGCCTACATCCGAGTATCAAGAAGAGCAAGTAGATCATTTTAATCCAGTAGTTAAAACTGTTAGCGATGACGAAAAAGAATACAAGGATTCATATAAAATATCCGATATGAGTTCAGATAGTCTCATTTGGTTAGCACATAGACTTGGGCCGGTACTTACTTGTAGATACATAACTAGGAATCTTTTAAAAATGCTTACTTTGTGCTACATTGGAAAAGAAAACTTGTTGTCGTGTGATATCGAGGAAAAAGATGAGTTTGATGAAATATCAGTAGTCAATAGCAGAGTCGTTGGGGATAAAAACGCTATGAAAGTGATAAAATGCCTCACTTCGATAGTGGGTAAGTAACATTAAAATTTTATACGAATATTCTGTACTCTTTGGCCCCTATGTAACTTTATTACCCCCAACATATTTTAAATGTGGACGTAAATTTCCAGCAATGTACGGTGAACAGCTGATAATATTTCAATACTTGCCACATATGGGTGAGCTGATCGCGTCATGTAGACGCCGTTTATCAACGCCACTTGAGGGTGGGGTGGTCGCCTGCTTGCAGCTTATAAAGTACCTGCTGCCTTTTATGTCTGATGTCAAAGTTATGGAACAATTACAGGTCTGGTACTTATTTATGGTATATTATATAAATTATGACAATTATGATGATAGATAGAATACTTTTTATTTTATCTTTCCTTTTGGAATTGGTGGCTAATCTGACAGGTACGATATGTTTTAGGATACATTTCTTAAAACAATTTTGCAACCAGCGTTACGGCTTGCGTCCACGAGTCGATGTTCATATCCGAGTGGTGCGGCCGCTAGGGGCGCTCTCACTAGGAAGTTATTAGATGCTCTTTACGCTTTGGCTCTAAGAATTGGTCCCGAGATGACTAGAAAGCATCTTTGTGTACCAGCTTTACAAAGGTAATATAAAGATAAGGGTACTATTAAATATTGTTGTTAAATTTTTATTTTTTGCAAATTCACCTTTAAGAGCCTTTATGACTTCTTCATAATTTTTACTAATACTGAGTTGTAATTTTTTCAGATTTTTCCTTGCATTTGATAAAGCGTCCGGCAAAACGGACAACTGGCCCAAACAAGATGACGCTAGTCTAGAAAAGGTAGTTTCGTGTTCACTCCAAAGTTTATGTCAGTTAAATGACTATTCATGTACTTTTGATAAAATGTAGAGTTTAATAGACCACCAGTCACTTTAAGCATCGATTCCTCAAATTTGCTGTTTTGACCTTTAAAAACTATATCATTTCCAATACCCCAGTCGTCCGAACAAGAGTCGGAGCCTCGGCTGGAGGGGTTCCTGGAGATCTGCCGCGACGGCAGCACGGCGGAGTGGGCGGTGCGCGACGGGCGCGTGGTGCGCGCCGACCTGCCCGAGCTCGCCTGCACGCCGCCCTCGCTGCCCGACACGCACGACGCCGCCACGCTCACTGTGAGTGCGCTAGAATAGAAAAGAAGAGTGGAGTGGAGTAGAGATCCTTCTCTGTTCTATTCCACTCTTGTAATTTTTTTAAATAGCAAAGTGGGGAAGTGTAGGAAGGTGTAATACTCTCCTTGGAACTGGAGAATTTACTTGCTCATTGTATAAATTTATAGATTTGTTATGATCAGTGATTATTGTGTCTTCGTAAGACGATGGTGAATAGGTATGATTTGATATCGAAGAAAACGATTTATTTATTTCAGTTGATTTGCTGACTTAGTATGGTGAATATGTTCCTACAAAAGTTTATACATACATTATTACAATAGTTTAGTGACGATATTTCACTGTGGTAGTGGTATTTAAAATTTGGAAATTGAAGTTTGGACTAGGTTTTCTAACATAGGAACGGATGGAATATATAATCTCATCTATCAAACATAATATGAATGCATATAGTAATCATGCATAACAAAAATGAGAAGATTCTTTCGATGTTTCAGGCCCAGGAAGAACTGTTAATAGTATTCGAAACGGAACTCGCTTATCATGCTTATACCAAATTCACGAGGCTTGTTGGCACGGACGCTATAGAACGGAGCCTGAAAAACAGTGATACGATACGTGCCCTTTGTCAAGAATACAGACAAAAACATTGTATTAGGTAAGTTCTATTTATGAATGTTGTACTTTTATACGTTGGAATTTTATTTAAAAAAAAAACAATAGAAAAAAGGAACATCTATCTTAATTGAAAATAAATATTTGATGGTATTACAATAAAAGTTAATTTTTTCAATCGGTAGCTCCCCTCTGCATATATCTCGGCAAGACAAGCGTGTGCAGCCGTCGCTCAGCGATGAGCCGCTCAACAAGCGAAATATCGATATAATCCAGAAGCCCGACCTTTCGGACCACATATCCAGCTCGAACAGCTTCGGCTCCAACGTCACGCTGGTTGGCAACAGGATAGATGTCAGTGACACTTGTGAGAGCACTGCGCAAGTGGATGGGTTTGATGTTGTGGCTTGTAAGATGGATAGTGGCGTGCGGAGTGACCGGTAAGAACTGTTGATCGATTTAGTGCCCACTTATCTTATGATAAGCGGTCAACACTGCTAAGTGTTTATTATTATCTTAGTTTTTTTGGGTTTTATGGCTTATGTTTTTAAACATTCGTAAAGATATCTTACGTATCGTATTAGTATGATCCTTACTTTGCTTTCGTTGATTTGCCTTTAAATTTTCAATTTATTTTTAAAATTTAAATTTATTTCTTCTTGGCAGACATCTCCGTGGCGATTGGTTGATCTACTGGGAGCACGAAATCGGTCGCGCAGACAAGGAAGCTCGTTTCAATTTGAAACAGATCAAGTTACAGACGTTCGTTGGACACTCGCATTCAGTTAAATCTATACACTGTCTCGACAACGAGAACAGCTTTATGAGTGGGTCAAAAGATAAGACAGTCCGGTTGTGGTCCTTGCGAAATCAGGTAGGATGGTCTTTGATGGTCGTTTCTATGTTGAAATTAAATAGTTAAAACAATACTAGAAAAATTTACCAAATGTCTTTACAAAGAACTTATTGGATGTGGTAATTCTCATATATTTTACAAATTAATATTTCATGGCACGCCATACAATTATATGAAGAGTGGACGCCTTATAGATTTCCATATGGTGTAAGATTTGATGTGCTGGCATTACTTAGTATTCGTCTTCCCTCAGGGTGATGGCAACGCCACAACGCAATGCAACTGGACGTACACGGGTCATAAAAAGGGCGTGCTGTCGCTGGCATTCTTGGAGTCTCTTCGGCTAGCTGTGTCTACAGACTCCGTCGTGCATATATGGGACCCCTTCATGGAGAGCGTGGTTTGTCAGGTTAGGCAAATAGAATTACAATTGGAATTATTTTATTCCAGCCAATTTTTTCAAGGACTATCCAATCCTTCAGAATGTAGATATGTGCTTGAAATAAATATATTTTAAAGCTATCTCTAAAAGTATTGTACACAATTTACTAATATTCCATTGTATTTTATATTTTTAGCTGGACACTTTAAAGTCACCAGTGAGCATAGTGCGCACACTGTCAGAGGCGAGCAGCGTGGTGGTAGCGGCCACTACCGACGCCACCTTGCGGTTTATAGATGCGCGTGCGCCAGTACATAACCACGAGCTTAAGGTTTCATACTTTGACATATTAGAGATGTGTGATGTCTTCGGTGTTGTAGTATAGCTTACCTCAAATGGAGGGTTTTAATATGTATTAGAAATAATAAGTTAATATTTTAGCAATGATATAAGCACATTAATATTATGAATATGGGTTAAGATTAATTATAAAAGAAATATTGATATTCAATAACTATGTAAAAAATATCTTGTATTAATAAATGCGTCTATCATAGCAATCCATCGGTTAAGTTGCCTTGGTGTGTTCACGACACCTGTTTATGAATTTAGTATTTTTTTCGATCATGCGTTTTAAATGACACACGAGTTCCCTCTTTAGTATTTTATCAACGAGCATACGTAATATTCTGCCTAGTCTGACCAGACTGGCCCATTGCGCACTTTTAAGCAATTGAGTATCGATGACGCAGCTGGCGGCGGCCCCCAGCACGTTCATCCGCTGCATGTGCGTGGGCGGCGGCGGCGCCTGGGTGGCGGCGGGGCTGGCCGGCGGACACGTGGCCGTGCTCGAGCCGCGCTCCGGCCGCACGCGCGCCACCTGGCGGGCGCACGACGGGGAGGTAACGGGGGGCGCCGGGAGGGGGGGGATGACTCAATCATTTATAATCATACTCATTTATTCATCTTTCTTATTATTTATTTTATGTTATATATTATGTTACTTTACTTTCGTTGTGGTTCTCAACTATAACGTGACAATAGCATAAAGTTACCTTGTTAATTGTGATTTAAGTTATCCTTTCCTTATGCTGTAACAATTAAATACTATCAGGCGCCCCACTCTGAAGTGTTTTAACAATATATAATACCCTTTTTATATAATTATCAAATAAAACTGTTTTTCTAATGTGTTTTGATATATTAACTGTGATACTTATGGTAGGTCCTCCGGCTAGCGGCGGTGGACGAGCACAGGTTGCTCACATCGGGGCTGGATCAAGTTACCGCGCTGTGGAGAATCGACGACGGAGAACTTATTGCGCATCTCAAGTGAGTTTTAGATATTTCAAATATATTAGTTTAAATTCTGTAAAAAAATTATTCTAAATGCATTACGCTACAATTTCCTAGTAGATATAAAATGAACACTATTGGCTTTGGCCATACTACAGTTTCCAGTAATTCAGATTGAAATTTTATAGTAAGTAAATAATGGTGAACTTGTTTTCTAACTTAATTATTTTATTTTATAAAAAAAGTAAAGGTAAATGTTTTGTAGATTTAGTGTAGTAGATGATCTCTAAGGATGTTTTCACGTTCTAGGGGTAGTACTGAACCAGTCCACTGTCTGTCGGTATATTACAATGAGCTAATATCGGGGACGACAAATAATCGTATCGGTGTCCACACGTCGTTGGATCAAGAAGCTTCCTTTTCCAGCACCAAACTGCGTTCGGACACCTTCAAGGGCGTGCTAACTTGTATGTCGGTGTTGCCACTCAACAGATTGTTGTTGTTGGGAAGCGACAATGGCACCATTAGTTTGCTTTGCTGATGTTGTTGCTTGTACATTCAATATCATTACAACCAATATATATATATATATATATATATATTGGTTTTCGGTAAATGCACGTTTCGGAAACTATCGCATTATACTTATATGTTATACTACATATATGTTATACTACACGTACATTTAGAATTTCGGTGTTTCAGTTCATTTTAATTGGTCGTCATCTTTTTAATCTCATGTAATTTGCGAGTAAATGAGGCAAAATATCAATTAACCGCAATTTCGTAACGTTTCTTTAGTGTGTAAAATTTGCTTAAACGAGTTTTGATCGTGTCCTGCGCATATGATTAAGTCATTATAGATGAATTTAGGTTAAGTAGAAGACATTATTTTTAAGGGATTTTTTTTATTGATTCGCATTGATCTGACTAGATTCAAAGTACTAGAATGAGTTTATTCTTCTTTTGCGTTCTTAGTTTTTTATTAAATTGTACAAAAATCTGAATGCTTGTCTTGCCTATTCGGAATGGGATTGTTTTCGTTTATGGTCCCTTTAAATTTCTGGATAACATTTTGAGTTTACTTTTTTATACCTCTCAACTAAAAAACGCTTCCTTTTGCCAGATTTTTAAGACCACATGTAATTAAATTTTGTGATAAAATTAAATTGATTGAACAGTTACTTCCGATGGATAGTTATGTAATAACAATTGATGCATTTTTATTCCGTAGTTGTTGATTGATTACACATTTCGAATAATACATAATACATTTTTTAACATTCCACGTTAGTAAAAGCATTCCATCACAATTTATTGCTTTATGTTTATAGTATGAAATCTAATAATTTCTCGAAGCGTTTAGAAATTATTTATTATTTTTTACGATATTTACAATGTATGTGTTTATCTCGTGCCAATAAAGAACAAATTAGTTTTTTTTGTCGTTCCAAATAAAACTGGAATAAAGAAAGCCGTTTTAGGGAACCCCACATGAATAGCATCATCTTCCCCAATGTGTACAAGTTTACTTTTACACACGGCTCTACTGTCGTTGGATTAGTCTTTCAAAAATGGGTAAGGGTGTGGGAAGATGATTTACGATTAAGTTAAATTTTCCTGTTTATTATGGCCCCTATACCAACTAAATAGTTGTTGTTAGAAATTCAAACGTTCAACACACACTAATAGGTGACCGATTATATTTTAATCGAAAATTTCGAATAACTATAGAAATGTCGATAGATGGCGCTAGATGGCGCTAGGCGTTAGTTGTGCCGCGTATATAAATCTATGGAACCTCACACTGCTTGTGACTCGACACGCACTTGGCCGCTTTTATTTTATAGTCGATAGAAAGCAAGTGAGACACGCTTGTGATGTCATCCCTGATGATCACAATCCTATTACAATTTGTTTGATTATTGACACTAGAATTGCGTAGTTTGAGGGAATATGCCTTTTTTAAACACAGTATTTTTACAACATAAGTACAAAATGTTGGTTACCAAAGACATTTTTGTAACATAGAAAAATCACGAATTACTTTGTCATTGTATAGAAATTATGTTTCTGACTGATGATATTATTTTAATTAAGTTTTTGCATATACGGCAATATTGTCTATGTCTAGTTTGTATTAAATCGAGGTTTAAGGCGGCTTTACTAGGATATAATGAAGCTCAATGCAGTATAATGTTATAAGTTATTTATTAATATTTTTTCTCCATATATATTTATCTCTTTGTTAAACAAACAACACTATTAAATTTCTTTGACTATTTTAATACATATTCTATAATTATCTTATAAGAGCATAATATATAAGTAAAAGTACGCATATATATTATTTAATATGGTCATCATATTTTTTTCATATTACGAACAATTTGGCTTGAATTAAATTAATTACTCACTTCCAATTTCATTTTGAAAGTGTTCGTTTTTCTTGAGAGTGTTCGTCTTTGAAACGGTCGCAGTGCCAAAATGAAGTTCTAATAACTGATCAATACTGTCAGAGGAGCCACTGTGAGGTCTTATAAAAGTACTAATTACAGTGTGGAACAGTGATGGCGCTAGATGACCTATGTAGGTCCGTCTTTTTTCCACAATAGTATTATTACTGCTTTAAGACGTCACGGTAACTCCCCCGAACACATGGTTGCAACAAGTGTAATGCAGTTGTTAATTATGTGTGCGTTAGACTTTGCAACGGTATTTTGTTTAATAAGTATGAGGTATGCTTGTTATAACCAGTTTACATAAATAAGATGTATTGAGTATAAAATGAACATGTGTGTAGGCTTCGACGTTGTGTGCAATATGAATTTGTTTGATTTGAAGAGTGTATTAGTATATATTGGTCCACGGATAATTAATGTTAAGCTTTATCAATTACGCCCTTGTTTGACTATACATCAAATAACAGTAAATACTGTTGTAATTATGCACTGTCTATGTATTATATTGGAGGTATTTTTATGAATAAATATTTTTAGATTTTATTTGTGTTTTATTATTTTTAGCAATAACTGACATTCGAAAAGTACGCATCACATAGTTCTTTTATTACTATTTATTTTGAACCTTTATGCTGCCTTCATAAAAAGTATGAAAGTTGCCTGACAGAATTATTTAAGTCACTCAAATATCTTATTATTCGTTAATCTTAAGATTTGTTATTTCTCGAAGAGCTGTGGTAGATTATTAGAATGCCGCATCAGTCTCACCGTCGATCTAGCACTTCCTTGGTTGGGGGCAGGCGACCGAGCCTCCAGCACGCAGGTCCTGATGTGTCCGAACTTACTCTTCTTAAAGAGGAAACACACACCGGCGATCACTTCCTTACACCGACCCAATTAGAAGTTGTTTACCGTACGAACGTCACAAATGGCCTCTCCGAGAACTTCGCTAAAGAAATGCTAGAAACCTACGGACCAAACCAGTTGAAGGAATTAAAAGGAAATAGTTACTGGAAAATATTTCGACACAACCTATTCGGATGGTTCCAGTGCGTGCTGTGGTGTGGGGCAATTTTAAATTTCGTCGGCTATTTTTTTTCTGAATCTATTGACTCGGGCAGTGAAGGCGGTCACACCGGTAAAGATTATTTGTATTTGGGATGTGTGATCACAGCTACTATCATTGGGACTGGCCTTTTTGGGTTTTATCAAGAAGCTAAGAACATGGCTGTAATGAGTGGCTTTGAAAAATTGGTTCCACCAAACGCAGCTGTAATCCGAGACGGCCATAAAAAGATAATTCCAAATTCCGATGTCGTTATTGGTGATATCGTTGAAATGACGGGCGGCGAAGTGGTCCCCGCTGATGTCAGAATACTTACGTGCACTAATTTTAAAACTGATATGTCTTCACTGACTGGCGAGTCTGAACCTATTAAACATCGTCCGGAATGTACAAACGCTAACCCATTGGAATCTAAAAATATGGTGTACTTTGGATGTCCCATTACTGAAGGATCTGCAAAGGGTGTTGTTATCGCAACTGGTGAAATGACACAAATAGGAAAAATTGCGGGTTTGGTTACTGGTTTAGAAAAGGAAGAAACACCAATAGCTAAAGAGATAACGCATTTTATTAAGCTTATATGTTGCGTAGCGTTTACTTTTGGTTTTTTGTTCTTTATAATGGTATACTTAATTCAAAAGAGCTGGTTGTCTGCCCTTCAGTATATGCTCGGTATTATCCTAGCCAATGTCCCGGAAGGGCTTATTGTAACGCTTACCGTTTGTATGACACTATCAGCAAACAACTTAAAGAAGAAAAATTGCTTGGCAAAAACACTCCAAGCCGTAGAGACTTTAGGATCAACGTCGTGCATATGTTCGGATAAAACTGGTACACTGACAGAAAATCAAATGAACGTGTCACATTTGTTTTGTAATTATACAATATTTGACAAAAATGATCATGAACATGTTTCGGATCATTCTTATGCTACTTTAACTTTAGCTGCATCATTAAACCTTAAAGCCACTTTTACAGTCGATACCATGAATCTTCCAATTGAAAAAAGAAAAATAATAGGTGATGCTTCTGAGTCGGCAATATTAAGGTACATGGAACTGAATCGATCTGCAACCCAAATAAGGGAAAATAATCCTAGAGAAGCGGAAATTCCATTTAGTTCGGCGTACAAGTACCAAGTTACAATACATCGAATGCAAGCTAGTCATAGTTATTATTTGATAATGAAAGGAGCACCTGAAATCGTCCTCGAATTTTGTACCAAAGTTATAACTGATGAAGAGGATCAGCCTTTGACCCCACAAGTAAAAAAAGAATTAAAGGCTAGTTTTATTAAACTTGCAAATATGGGCGAGCGTGTGATAGGGTATTGTGATTATAATTTGCCTTTAAGTGAATATCCTTTGGGCTATAAATTCGATACACAGCAACGAAATTTTCCAGTCGAAAATTTGAGATTTATTGGGGCTATATCAATGATAGATCCGCCTCGAAGGGATATAGAAAAATCCATCGCTCTGTGCCGCCAAGCTGGCATTCGCGTTGTAATGGTCACAGGAGACCACCCAGTAACTGCTTTAGCAATATCTAGACAATGTGGAACTATCACACAGCCTACGGCTTACGATTATGCTTTTGAACATCATATTGATTTATCCGATGTACCATCGCATATAAAAAATCAGTTTAAAGCGGCTATAATTACGGGGGACGAATTGCGAAAAATGAGCGTTAATGATTTAAAAGTTGCACAAAAGAAATATGACGAAATAACTTTTGCTAGAACCAGTCCTCAGCAGAAACTATTTATTGTGGAGACATATCAAGCACTCGAGCATGTAGTCGCTGTCACTGGTGATGGAGTTAATGATTCGCCAGCTTTAAAAAAGGCAGATATTGGTATTGCCATGGGTATAACAGGGACAGAAGTTTCTAAACAAGCAGCTGATATGATACTATTAGACGACAACTTCGCATCTATCGTGCTTGGTATTCAGGAAGGTAGAAGAATTTTTGATAATTTAAAAAAAACAATAGCGTATACATTAACGTCGAATACTCCTGAAATGCTGCCATTTGTTTTATATGCTTGTGTAGGAATGCCTTTACCTATGACTTTGATATTAATATTAGTCGTAAACGTTGGAACCGATCTTTTACCTGCAATGAGTCTAGCATATGAGACATCAGAGCACGATATAATGTCTTTGCCTCCTAGAAAACCAACAGACCATCTAGTAAATCGTGTGCTCATTTTCATGGCATATTTTCAAATAGGCATGATACAATTCTTCGCCGGAATGTATGCATATTTTATTGTATTTGCTCAAAGTGGTTTCTTTCCATCGAGTATACTATTCGTACGCCATGATTGGGAGTCACCTTCTACCATTGTAAAAGATACGTTGGGTCGACAATGGTTTTATATTGATCGAAAGCGTGTCGAACGGCGTGCACAAACTGCTTACTTTGTTGCTGTGTGTTGGACTCAGATATCTGACGTAATTATATGCAAAACGAGAAGAATTTCCCTGCTTGAAAAAGGAATGAAAAACCATGTACTGAATATCGGTATTATTGTGAACTTGATTGCAGCCATTGTTGTTACTTATCTACCGCTGTGTCACGAAATATTTGGTACTGAGCCGATTTCCTGGCATGATTTTTTCCTAGCTACACCCTTTTTTGTTCTTATGATTCTCGGAGATGAGTTGAGGCGATTTATAATAAGGCGAAATATTTCGAAGTGGGTGGAGCAAGAAACATATTATTAAACTCAATTTATGAAAATTTTATATTTTACTTTATGTGTGAATCCATTTTATGAAAAATAGAATGAAATAATTTTAAGTTCTTAAGTACAAATGCTAGTTTTCGTTATTAATAAATGTGTTAAACATAATCATTGGCTATTATCATTTTCTGCTTTGGTTGCAATTGCGTAGGTATTTATAAAGGTAGGTAACCTACACTATATTTTATAAAGTTTATTTGACTTATTTTGTAATATAAAATAGCAGTTTGTATGAAATAGATATGTGGATATCTTGTGTTCATGCAATTAAAGTCCTATTTAATAAGAAAGGCAGTTCGCACTCAAATTGCAATCACAAAACTTGTCGTTGCAACACGGATATTAGGCGTGGTATGGACTATACGATTTCAAGTAACATTTAGGTATATTTACCAGTGTACAGAAGCATGATATAAATAATAGACCAACAGATTTTTTTAAATGTGATTTTTATTGAAAACAAATAGTATTTACGGAAGTGCTCGTAACAAAACTAGAGTATATTTTATTTTTTAAGAGCATAAACGGTACTTTAGAGATTCAGCATAGCAAGGTTACAATTTACTCTTCACTGGGAATATTTAAAGAAACAAAGGTTTTTGGGAAATTGAGTAGTGAGTGCGCAGCCTTAATTCGTTTATCTCAGTGAGTTATATGTGATATGTCTAACATACTATCGGGCGCGGCCCAACGATATGAATTTTAATCTAGATCGAACATGGGCACAGCGGCGTTCTACCTAAATAGTCTTAAGTCGCGTATGTGACCTACAATGTGCCCCAATGTGTATCACTGTAACGCCAAAGCTTATATTTTCTCTTGTCTTGTAACAATAAATATTATGTTTGTTAAGATTACGATAGAAGAATGATTTTAATAGAAAAGAAACTAAAATGTGAGGTTACAATTGGATACCTAATGGCTAAATAAATAAAATTTTCGTTATCGGATACCCACAAGTTTCTTAGTACTATTACGACTTATAATATGGAATGAAAATAGCGTTTGAAAAACTGTAAGTTCCAATGAGCGGGAAACCCTGTTTAAGTGTATACCTAGTTATATATTTATATTATAAAACTTTAATTAGGGACTAGGGAACCTCATTATGAAATAGTCAAAACCGTAGAATTAATTAAAGCAGCTCCTTTTCTTATAGCGACAATCAATAGTTGAATTGGTATAAACCCTTTGATAGTAATGCTTTTAGTTGAGCAGAATTTACGTATTACGCTCTTATACCGACATGAGTAAAGAAAATTTTTATCGCAAAAAAACTCAGAATGGAAACAAGTGATTTTTTTATCTTGAGGCGAGTTGAATGAGAATATTGAATATTAAAAAAAAGAGAGTGTTGTTTATAACTTTTTTTATAATTTCTTTTTCGTTTATAATTTCAGATCAATGTAATTATAGACAAAATACATAAATAGCATACCTATAGCAAAGCGGCACCTAATTTCCATACTTTTGTCCAGATTTTCCATGATGTCTGAGCAATTTATGCAGGTGTTATTTTAAGTTAACTCTTGAATAAATTGATCGTCTCGTAGTTAACATACAATGTCAACATGTGAGAGCACTAGTAATGATTTGCGAACGGTTGTAGAATTTTAACAGTCATCATATGTAACTTGATCATATCGGATTTGACTGCTACAAAAAGGACAAAAAGTCAAAAAATTGCATTCATTTCTGTCTTCTGGAGTTTTTAACATATCATCGACTAATGCAGAAAAGTTTGTAATGAAAAAGGTTTAGGTAAATGGCATATATAGTAATAAAAAAACCTAAATTTTGTGCATGTAGTGTTTGTTACACATACAACATATACCTAAGTGATACAGATAATAAAAAGACTAGATTTAAGGCGCACATTCGAAGGTATTTAGGTATCAATATGCTATGTCAAGGGTATGAACAGTGTACGTATGAAATTTTAAGTAACATTTCATATCGCAAATCAGTCGGTATTTTTAGGGATCCGTAGAACTTATATAACTTTACTACTCAGAAACCAACCAAACAAAGCAAGAAATTAACAATCTATAGGTATAAATAGATAATTTAATGACGTTCACGGTCTTCTTAACTATCCATAGAAAGATAACTTTGTAATATATTATTATAACTACAAATGTGCCTAGGTACTAAGCCTGTGTAAATAAGATGGCTTATAATATAATTAATAATATAATTGAAATATATAGATCCGTTTGAAGATTCGGACCACATGCTATTGCTGTACTGTTGCCAATAATTAATTCGGTATCAATACAGGTCTGCTAGCGGTTTAGATTCCATGTTTTAAAGATAATATCATATCAATTTATATCTATAATTTTAATCACTATCTTTAATAATTTCATTTATGAACATACACTCAATATAATCGTAATAGAACTAAATGGACGCCTGTATAATAACTTAATGGGCAACATACCTCCACAAAAGTATATAGAGATTAAACTAGTATTAGTTTAATTTCAGCTTAATATTATGTTGGTTATATCCACGTTTCATTACAATGGTTATGTCCCACATTATAAAGTGGAGCAATATTTAAGGCATTTGTGTTAATTTATGATAAAACCGAAATGATAACTCGTTCCTTTCCTTCTGACCATAATCTCCACATACTACTGCTTTGCAAGATATAGTTCACGCCATTTATTCATGTCTAGATTTGACTTGACATGATCTAGATAAAAGCAATTTAAATCTGATTTGGAATCGAAATATTAGTCCAATAATGTTAGCATATGAATTCAGTAAAAACACGCGTCAGATACCAAGCAAAAACTATCTCGATTACTAAACATACCCCTAAATCCATATATTATACTCGTATCTAAGGTCCACGCGTTCGGCGGGACAAGTATCCTTGGTTTCGAAATTGTATCAAGTGTCTACACCGTGCCTTTATAAGCAATGCGTGTGCGCACAGCCACACATGTGCTCCTGTACACGCATCGACCGCACGCAATAGTCATGTACGCTAAGGTACGGTGCTTTATTTGTACCTTTTTATGTTATGTTTAAAATACATTAAATTAAAACAATTTTTGTGTTGCTACACCAATATACTACAAAAGTAAAAGAATTGATCAAGTAATAAGGAACTACAGGTTCAGTTCTCGTTATGTTTTGTTTATGTTGGTCAGTTCTTCATTGTTTGCTGCGTGTGCGCCGTGGCGTCGGCGGCTCCTGGTTACCTCGACACCATCGGCTACGCGGCGCCGGCCATCCATGCAGCACCCATCGCCCACACGATAGCAGCTCCAGCTGTTGCTCACGTAAACCTAATATATTTCATGCAGCCCAATTGACTTCAATTTCTTCATTTCTAGAAACGTCTGCTAGAAGAAACACTCAATTAAAAAAAAAATATTATTTTCGAGAAGCTTAAAAGTTGAACAATACTTTCAAGAGTGAAATCGTTCCAGTTTATAACAAATGCCCATGATGTATGCATGTATTTATTCGTAAGACAATTCTCCCGCAGGTCGTTCGTGCAGAGCCTGTCGACCCCAACCCCGCCTACACGTACTCGTACGGCGTCAACGATCCCTCCACCGGCGACCACAAGGACGCCCAGGAGACGCTGCAGAACGGCGTGGTCCACGGCTCCTACAGCCTGGTGGAACCCGACGGCCACTTGAGGAAGGTCACGTACACCGCTGACCACGTCAACGGGTTCAACGCCGTCGTTGAGAGGACAGGCAACGCTCATCCCGTACGTTATATGAATTAAAAAAAGAGAATTTAGCGCTGAGAGTATCACGGATATTTAAAAACTTACTATATAATAGTGAATGCTTAATGCTTAATATTTGCAAATAATTTCTTCTTTTCTATTTTCTCCAGTTAATTCATGAAAATGTTTGCAGGCTCCAGCAGTAGCGGTGGCCCACGCGCCGGTGGCGGTCGCTCACGCGCCTATCGCTGTGGCCCACGCGCCAGTCGCGGTCGCGGCGCCCATCGGCCACCCCTGGCGCTAGTTACTTCACAAGCTAGCTCGCTGTATCGTTGATTGGAGGAACAACTGACCAAAGCTTCTCTTCTCCCTACGGTTTTGGCATAGAAGGCAATGTAAGGCCCACCCGCGGCACTCCCTCCCCCCGAGGGATCAACGGAAGCAAGCGACGATGGAAGCTTTGTTCTTTTTCATTAGCTTGAATTCTCGCATGAAAAGGATTGTTACAGTATTATAAGAAATCAGTGTAATTTTCTGTAATGCAGAATAGGCGCGTCTTATGTATAACTTATTTTTATTTATTTTTATTAACGTTTGTTTAGTTTGTTAGAGTTCCTCCAGTCATCAATAGAGTAGGGTCGATGACCTCACGAGTGCGCCGAATGGAACCGTCCTATGTTAATTTATTTCGTACTACTTCTTGACTGTTGCCACGGACTTGATCTTGACGCGCTGTATCACTTACATGTAAATATAATGTATAGTTGATAAATAAAATGCAATTATTTGCGCCAATTATATACCTTATTTTATTTGTCCCACTTTTAAGAAGCTTATTGCACTTTATACTTACTTCTTTCCGAAAATGGATTCGAGAACACTTTATAAATGGAAACAATTTTATTGTAGATATTTATTAAAAAAAATTAAAATACAATCGAAATAAGAGAAAGAATATAGGTGTAGGTATCTACTTTTAACCTACTTTCTATCTACGTAAGAACCTACTTAAAAATTTTCATCACCGGATTTTTAGGCCCAATTAAAATAAATTAACTATTTAAAAGATATATCCTTATACAGAATGAAATAGAATGCAAATAATGTTATTTAAAGTTCGATAACGATAAAAAGTCCGATGATATGGATATGTGGATAAAAAATAAAACGGCATTAATTTAGTTCTGTTGCCGTATTTGCTAACGCTATTTATATGTAGCAAGTTCGCGAACACCCTCATAAATTGTAAATGAATGCAACCCAATTTCATATTTGGTATGAACAAGCTAATTTGATCTAATCTAAAACGTTTACTCACACGTAGCGCAATTATCCACTACGCGCTATGCTGTGTTCACGCCGAAAATATTAATAATAAATGATACCAAATTACTAAATGTCCATAGTATTGAAATTGACTTAGAATTGTTTGATTATTATTTAAGCCAGTCAATCTATATTTCATTTTAAACGATGTTTTAAGGTTCTATTGAGTGCCTTCTTATAAAAAATGGGTTCTCATACAAACGTTTCAATTTAGAACTAATTCATTTATTTATTTACTATCGCTTCGCTCAGGCTTCACTCGTGGTAAGTTTTTGTTACGTTGCGCCGTTCTCTAGTTTTACACTTAGTAACATATTATGGAAATTCATTTTTATTAAGCTAAAAATTTTAATGTATTATTAAATTTGGTATATAAATTAAAATATATTTTAAACACGTAAAAGAAAAAATGTTTTTCTATTAAAACAATGTTCTCGTATTACAATTTCTTAATGAAACCAATATTTACTCATAAGCTTGTCACGCAGTGTAGAGAGAGAACAAATTTCATTGAGCAATGCACGGCAAGAAAACACGTATCAATCGGAAACCGCCGTCGGAATTCAATCATTTAGGAGAAACATGTCACAAGATTTTCCCCAGCTACCGATATGTAAGGACGTGCTGTTTCCGGCCCAAGGCGCTAAATAAGCTAATGAGAATATATGGACAGTTTCAATTCCCCTTTTACTTCCACTCTTACATAGTTTACTTTATTATATAAGATAGTTCCTACTACCTCTTCTATGAGGTTTCCAGGAGAAAAAAGTATGTACTTATTTACTAAAGTGTCCACGTGTCCCTGTTTAAAAATGTTCAATATTTTAAAAACATTGACAATATTATCGCGATTGTTGATCTACTGCAAGAAAAAGGAGCAGATAAGGATGACGTCAAGTTATTTAAAAAGGCGTTGACGTTTTAAATGATCAGAAATCAGAATATTAATAATTATTTCATGAACATGATGACACAATGATTCAGTGAGGTAAATTTGCGAATATGTCGCTAATCTTAAACTGTGCCGGTTATTTTATTGTCTTTCCAAGATATATATTATGATATCCATGGTAGTAGACAGTGTAAGTAATAAAAAAGTTTCTACATAAGCAAATAAGAGACTTTATGTTTTTAATTTATATTTGCAAGCAATCTTTTACATTACATAACATGAAAGACTCTAGGCTAATCTTTATAAATTAGCGGACCCTTTATTTTATTTATCCTATTTTCTTCAACATATACATATCTCATATATCAAGCCCTTTTTGTATTGACTATGTATTGAATATTTTGTCGTCGAAAATTTCACAATCACCAAGATCTGCACCTCCTATCGAATTAAACAGCTATCCTATTCATCTGCGCCCATTTTGCGATAGGTCGTGCGATATGATCGGCGCGCGGGTGTGCGCGCGGGCCGCGCAGGAGCGCGAGCGCATCGCGCAGGTCGGCCGCCGCGTTGGCGCGGTCAGCGGCCGCCGCCTGCGCGCACCCGCACACCGCTCCGCGCAACCCCTCCCACATTTCTGGACCACCGTCCAATCTGGTGGCAGAATATTGGCGCATATTCCAATACATATATCATAACCCATTTCGAATCTTTTGTTGCTAAATATATTAATACTATATAATAATAGCTTTAACATATTCAGAATATAACCAATTCACATAGTCCAGTCTGGTGGAAGCACACCGTGTTATACTGATATGGAAAACATTATCCAGTTACGAATAATATCAGTACAGTATATTAATAATTATACTTAAAGATATTCTAAGGAATACACAGAGTAGTAGATAATGTGAATAAATTGCTATTTGTTAGTATGTTCAGTTAGAATTAACGAAATAATACTTTTCTACAAAAAGTTCATCAACATCCCCAAATACAAAAAGGATGACGTCAATCAGTAGAATTGAAATCCTCCTTCGTTTTTGGGACGTCAGTTCAAAAAAGCAAATAAGATAAAGCATCGAAGAGCGTTGCATTATTACCTGTCAAGCATGTGAAATGCTTTAGCTGCCACGAGAAACTGTCCCATCCTGTAGCTGTCGTTCGCCACCAGCTGCAACAACGCGAAACTGTCCGGTGTGCCTGCTGACTGGAATTATATTAATTTGTATATAACTGTCATAAATACAAAAGAAAACATAGATATTAATTTGGTTTTAAGGTGAAATTTTGACGGATATCTATGGATTATGGTCATTATTAAATATCGCATAAATTAAGGCAGTTGGATACCTTAAGACAAATCTCCCAAGCCAGGTGCGCCTCCTTATTCATAACGTGACAGCGACAAAGGCAGGCCAGGTATGTGAACGAGCTGCGAATGTTCTCGTCCTGAATTTGAAGCAAACATTCTTCCGCCTCACGGTAAAATCCTGTTCCCACTTTTGCCTATATAGAGACCTCTACATTAATGTTAATTTATAATACAATCACAAAAAGTTATGAAAGACGTAAAAAAAAAAATACAATTTGATCCGTATGAATAAAGTAAATCTTCACATTTTATTGTATAACATTGAACTTTTTAAATATAGCTTAATTATGAAATCAAAGTATCAATCAAGTAGCAATTGAACATCCAATATTACCTGAGCATAGTTAAAGTTGAAAGTATCGTCATTGACGAAAAAGCTCTTGATGGAGTTGAGGTACACCAGCACCTCCTCAAACTGTCCCGCAAGGAAGTAGGAGGAGGCCATGCACTGGCGGCCCGGGATCGTGTCGCACTCAGAGACCGAGCTGCCCACTATGTGGAAACTTTGTTGCGCTAACTTCATTTGCTCCTCCTGGGTTGTTAATTGTTTGTTAACAACATAACAATTGATCAAGGAGGAATTAAATAATATGCAGTATAGCGGTATGAAAATGACAATATAGGTCGATATTATCGACGTAGGTCATTATATTTCGTTGAGTACATGATATATTAAATTCCCTGTAACCAAGATTACTGCCACCTCGCCTTCATGATTTCTAGAGTTACCATACTGCGCAGATCTACAAAGAAGAAGGCACATCAAGTTACATTGCCTACATACTAACATCGCCAGTCTCATTATAGAGCCGCACGGCAACAACGCCGCGCAGTATGTAGTGCAGCGGCGAGGAGGGTTGCAGCGGCTCGAGCAGCGCGCGCGCCTCCAGCGGTTCGCGGTGCCGCAGCCGGTAGCCCGCCAGGTTCAGACGAGCTTCCGGCACCACGTCCACTAGCTCGGGGAGAATCTGACGGGGTTTGGAACGATCATTCCCATTGCCCATTGTCATCGAATATCAACATTGTAAGTGTGAATCGTGATCGCGGATTGATGGATTGTGATATGTAGGTGTCTCGGGCATGGAAACAATGAAAGGATCTGTATTAGTTAAGCTATATATGCGAGTGAAACCGCCAGCTACAGTTATTACGCATTTATAATAATGCGAAAATTTGTGTTTCTGTTTTTAATGTATAGCCCACAAACTCTTTGTTTCTACAGTCAACACAGTTCTACATTTAAACTGGCATACTCGTAAGTATAACCTTATAAAATAAATAAAATTATTATAAATTTCCACTTTTGTACCTTGAGAGCACCTTCACCATTCCTAAATACAACTAAATTATGCTTAACGAGGTCTTGTCCAAAGGTGTGTTGATCTGACGATATTTGCTTCAGCTCGGCTTCAGCAGACTTTCCATTGTATAACCTGCAAATTTCTATTTAATTGTAATAATTAAAAATTTGTCAACTCACTAATATTATGCTCAATAATAATATTGTATAAGTCTGATTTTTAATCACGAAATTACTAAACGGAATGAGTTTAGTAAGCGAATTAATTTATAGGGCCATGGCTTGTAGGTACGCTATGGCTATTCATACAAAATTTTAAGGGTGTCACGAATGTGAAGCCAGATTAAAGCACATGTAATCAAAGGTACCAAAAATAGTATAACCTGAATAAGTTGCAAGCTTTCAGATTCGAAGCGATAGTGGAAGTGGGATGCTGCGTCAGGTAGACTCCTAGAACCTCTTGAGACACATCGTAGTAGTCCAACTTGTAATAACATAACGCCACGTAAACGTTTAACGCCATGTAAGTACTGCAGAATTTAAAAGTTTTATAAATAGATTACATGCATATCATATAAGTTTTGACATTTGAACCAGTTTTAACAAACCGAAAAAACCTACATAACAATTAGGTTCTCAGTCAATAACTGATAATTTTAAATAATGATGATAAATTATTATTTAAAATTATCTAATTATTTAATATTAGATGATATTTAATGAATGAATGAACTTAAAATGCATATGAAATGGACAACTAATTTCACGTACTTGAACACTAGAATGCTATCTGGTACTAATCAATTTGAAAATACCACCTACAAATATAAGAATGTTAATTACTAATAAACAAACAAACACAAACAAAACAACACAAACAAACAAAAAAACTTATAATATGAATGAAAATTACCAAGTATATACATTACTTTAAGCAAAATTACCAAGAAATTTGGGGAAGGATCTTGATCCACTCCATATTGTCTTTTTCGTATCTTTTATAACTGAAATAAGCGCATATTATTCAACCTATATTTTTATTATAAACGAAATTTCAAAATACACATACCGTCGATCCAAAAGCAGTTTCTTATAAACATCGATGGCCTCCTGGTAGTGCGCACGCAGGTAATGGACAGAGGCCAGGCTAAGCTGGTCCTCAGGTACATCACGTAAAGTAGCATGCGCCCGCATGAGAGCCTCCTCATCTCCTAGTTTATGGGCCAAGTGGAATTCAAGACGGTTCTGAAACCATTCCCTATATATTGTTGGGTACTTTTAATGTAATGTTATGTGTAAGTAATGTGAGATATATTTACCTTCAAAGCACAATTCGGCGCTTCTTTTACAGTTTCTTGAGACTCTTTATACATACCTGAAATTATTAATTAAAAAATATAAAATGTAACACAATAATATCTATAATTAGTATAAAATCAAATTTCATTTCTTATTATGCAGTTACCTTAACTTACCTACGGTAAAAAAGTGGGTATTTCTTCTTGAACTTTCGTCTCCCTTTATCGTTATTATTTTCATCATTGACCCTCACAAAATTAAAATCATAAATAATTAACTAAGTAAGATATTGAGTTACAATAAATACCCAAATAAAAATAGCAAACAGCGATGTCCAACGCGATATTGTCAGCCACGCGTGAGTCCAGATTGTCTCTGTCGCGTATCTCCAAGTATTTGTCCAACGCTCGCCGGTACTCGCCCAGGTGGAAGCGGCACCATGCTATCCACACTGGCACCCACACTTCTGTGTTGCCTTCGTGCGCTAGGAACTGTGCAAAGTGTATTGTATAAACTGGTTTTAAGGTATCAATAAGAAAATTATACCACTATTATTTTTTGTTTCTACTACTCAAATATATTATGATATATATTATGATTAGCGGACCTATATCTGAACCCTAAATGTGCACTGATACCACAGGTTACTAAAGAGTTACTTCGCTGATACAGCTAAAAAATCCAACATCATTAAACTTTTTACTTCTAACCTAACGGGATTTGGGTAAATAAATAGGAAGAATAGGTAAAAAATAAGCTGGGCTGCTTTGTTATTTTTTTCCAATGACATAACAGTAAAACTGAAGAGTTTGTTTATTTGTTTTTATGTGTCAACACGCTAATCTCAGGAACTACTGAACTGATTTCATAAATTCTTTCACTGTTGCATAGGTACGTGATTGTTAGTGTTATATGATGTTTGCCGGGCACCACGGGCGAAGCCGAAGGGGATCTCTAGTACATTATATAACACATAAAATACACACCTCGAGCATTGTGATGGCTCCACTATAATCTCTCTTCATGAGGAAATCTTCCAGTTCGGGAAATTGCTTTTTGGCAGAATCGCTCCTACCCATTTTACCATCGCTAGCTGGTTTTGCGCGGGATAAAATCTGTGGATTATTGAAAAACGAATGTTGTAGGTACAATTTAAATGAATACTACAATAAATGATTATTTTTTACCATTATTATTGGGATAAGAAAGATCTCCTAACAGGAAATTATTGAGTTATAATCACGTTACAATGTTTATTTACCACTATTGTTGCCATGGCAACAAAACCGATACCACAGAAAAGATATGGTTTATATTATGGCGGATAAAACGAATGTTTGAAATTTAAGCATTTAAATTTTAATGTGTATGTGTTTTAATTTTTACTTTCTCAATAAAGCTGCTTATTATATAATACCTATGACTATGCTAATAATTGAAAGTATATTAAATATTTATTATGCAATTTCTTTTTTATGAAAGATTTTCTTTTTCTTAGCAACATAACAATTGCATAGAAACCTTTGATTTTGTATAAGTATTATTCCTAGACCGTGCGGAGGATTAAATAATATTTTAATCTTTCATCAATAATGTCAGCTGAAGAGGAAAAGAAATGCCCCTGCACAGAAAGTCCTACTGAGAGCCAGGCGTCTCTGCCCCTGTGTTTCTGCCCAAAGGATGAACACGACCTCGTCAAACATAACGAGCAATGCGTATACTATAGAAATGAAACTCTTATATTTCCGCAGGTATGATAGTCTTTAAATTTATCTTTACGGTTTTACAATAAGTTTTCTTAGTTTAAAATTTGTAGAACTCACATTCAATGCGGTAGTGTTTAACAATTTCCCTTTGTGAGAATGTTTATAATTGTAACTTTAGCTTTACATTATTTAATTTATTAACGGTCCATTCTACACTTAAAATAAGTGTTTGATTTTTTTAATCGTACTGAATTTCAAATTCAAATCACTGGGATATCAGACATGGATTTTGATTTATCAGCTCTAAATGTCCACGATATATGTTCACAAATCCATTTAAATGATTATTAAGGTCATACATCAATTGATATCCAATAGGAGATCGAGGGGTGCCAGTGTGAGACCCCGCCTGCCGAAGACGGTGAGTGCCGGTGCTGCCGCTGTCCAGTCGACGAGTGCAAGTGCAATAAGGCTGGCAGAGAAGTTTTTGACGCGTACGTTTATGTATATCAGAGACAATATAATACTATACT
>NC_052116.1:2165260-2181692 GCF_012273895.1 Zerene cesonia | reverse complement strand
TATAAATCGTTAACAGATGGCGCAACAAGCGTCCGATGGGTGCGATGCCAGCTGTTCTCGAGTCTTCGCATCCCTTGATGCAGCGCTTCCAACAAACCCTCAAGCAATTCTTGGAAAAAGAGAATGCTATTGCCGAGGAAGAGATTTTGAATTTGGTATTGTTTTCTCATTAAGCATGTTTTTGAATGATATACCGTATCATGTAAATATTTCATAAAATTTAATTGTAGCGCGATGAGCTGAGACTGAGCAAGCAGGGATATGAAAGAGATTTGGAAGCTATTTATAGAAGTGACCATGATACCAATGCGCAGAGGGTACGTATTTTTTCTAAATATGGTCTAGAACCTACCATATAGAGTAAATTTTATGATGGTTGAAAATATAGGGGTGTATGGTGAATATTTAAAAAATGTGGTTCGAATGTGATATTGGGAACACTATTTATTACTGCTATATTGATACAGATTTTGATTGGAGAATACGAAACGACATTAGCCAAGAGCACCTCGGAGAGACAAGCGGCGGAGCAGCGCGCGCGGGACGCCAACGAGCAGTATCAGAGGGCCAAGGAAAAACTCGATCAAATGATTATGACTGGTATAATTGGTTTTTGATCTGAAAACCTGATTTAAAATTTAACTTGAGAATATATTGAATCTTTATTTTATCTAGATGTTATATGTCGAATCTGTTGTCTGTAAAATCCAATCATGGAGATATTATATACTTGAATATACATAGTTGTATCATATGTTGTATTACTTATTTCTTATTTCTTTGTTAAGTCTTTATTCACTATCTGAGTAAATAGACAAATGAGCAGGAGGTCGCGGGTACATTAAATTAGTGGATCGTATCAATGCGCGTTAATTTATTACATTCAACATGTTCTAAAAAAGTGTATACTCACTGTCAGAGCGTGAGGCCACAGAAGAATTGGAGGCGCTAACAAGCCTGTGCCGCCAGCTGGAGGCGTGGCGCGAGGAAACCGAGTCCGACCTGACCGTGAGCCAACGCATGTCGGACAAGATGCGAGCCGAAAAGCGGGCGCTCGCTGATGAGAAGCGGCAACTGGTACTATATGATGGAGCCTCTATCATATGCTAAAATTGGTTTTTAGAGTTTGAAAAAAATATAAAAGGAATATGTATATTTTTGCTTCGTTTAATGTTTTAATTACAGAAGATTTAATTTACAGGACATGATTATATACGGCTTGAGTAATGAAGTATGGAAATTAGAGTCGAAGTTGGAAATGTTTCAAAAGCAGCTCGAGGTGAAAAACAATGAAATGGAAAAAGTTAACGATAAGGTATATTTTTACAGTGTGTATTTATGAAAACTCGTATTTCGCCTGTATCCCTTTGTAAAAAAAATGTCATGTTGTATTAAATGGGATTAGATAATAAAATAATCATATTTATATTGAAAAGGTGACAGCATACGCAGCAGAGCTGGAAGATTTGGAGTTGGACAAGAAACGCCTTGTGAGCTTGTGGAATTCAGTGCTGATTAACATTCAACAGAGAGACAAGGTTTATGACTCCGTAAGAGATGACTATAGGTTGGTAACAATTATTTTCTACGAAAAAGGTCATCAGAGTCCCCGTAGAGGAGGTTGGTACTCCAGATTTTAAAATGCGATCGAATTTCTGTCAAACATAAAAATAATCCATTCCAAACGATTGAAAACCCACGGAGTAGTCAGGTAAAAAATTCTTAGTTTTTAAAACGTCGGTTAAAACAAATTTCTTAGATGGTACTAAATTTTAATTAAAAGTGATTTGCGTTATAAGACGTATGTTGTCTTTGTTATATATAATTTAAACAAAATAGAATGCCCATAATTTATATAGTGAAACGCAAAACATTAACTATAACACATTGCAAATGTACGTATAATTTTAGGGTCCTTCAAGAAAATTACCGCACGCTGTTAAACAATTTAGAGATAACCAAGAAAGTCACGATGGAAGAAATGAACAAAGGGAAGGAGCTTGCAATGAATAAGGATAAGCTGGAATATGATATTATGGGCGCCAAAAAACTTTGTGAGCAATTTAATATATTACTTATTTGATAATTATTTACCGCATCTATTTATTTCAAATCATAATTACGATACTCTTTCAGACGAAACAGAAGAGTCGAGAAGGGTTAACTTAGAGGCGCAAATTGCACAACTTACTGAGTCGATTGAGATGACGCAACGCGATCAGGATATGATAAATTCCGTATGAATGTCCCTAGCTGTATTCGAAATATTTTTGTAGGTGAAAAAAAATTTAATCCAATTGAAATTTCAGGAGAACCAAACAATGAGAAACATTTTGAAAAGCACGGAGAAAGAGTACGACCATCGTATTGAACAAAAGTTGAAATTAGAGAATGAAATACTGACTAATCTTCAAGAGTGTCTCTTGAACGACAAAGCTGTAGAATCTATGGCCAATGGTATCAAGAAGATGAGGGAAATGTCTCGAAAACAGGTTAATAGTTCTTAGGCTATAGCTATTATATTAGGTTGAAGTACTTTTGACAATATTCAATATTCTTTAAATAAATCAACCGGTAAATTTTCATAAACTGTTGATGAGTTGAAGTAATTATAATTTACATATATACAAGCTCATTTTTCCATATTTTTAGGAGATAACCTTAATGGCGATGGAAAATAATCACGCAAAGATGATGCTCGATATTGAAGTGAATAGAAACAGACAAGCTAAGAACAAGATAATCCTTGATGAAACGTTAGCGAAAGTGAGAGAGAGGGAGAAAGAGATTGAACGACTGCAAGAGAAATATGATCAGAAATCACTGGTCATTTTGAGGAAGCAGCGGGAACTTGATATAATTATGAAGAAGTATACTGCTCTCAAGGAAGTGTTTGATGTAAGTTTTTTAAATTTTATTGATAATTTCTTAGGTTGGTTCCCTACCTACTACATGTATTATAGCGATTGTGTTATGGGTTTCGCTTGTAAAGATTAAATAACTGTGCTGTACAACCGAACAAATTAAGTACAGATAATTGAAATACGCTAATTCTTATAATTATTAAGAAGGCATTAATTTTTTTGTTAGTTCTCATACCTTACTTGATGATTGACCTTGTGGCAATTATTACGTATATTAAAACCATGCTCGAATATCACTTTAAGTCACTCCAAGAGTTTTACATCGGAGAATAATTTCGCTTCTATCGACTATATTTTTAGTTATTAAAGATTTTACCATTAATCAATAATTTTTGAAATTAGTTAAAGTCCCCACAAGAGCGTCGCATTGAAGAGTTGGAGCAGCAGATAAAGTCGTTGCGAGAGCGCACCGAGAGCATGCAGCACGAGTGGCTGCGGCTGCAGGGGCACGTGGTCAAGCTCACTTCGCAGCATCACAAGATCATCTTTGATGTCAATCTTATTAACAAACGTTAGTATAGATTGTACTTCTAGAATAATACTATGTTATTTGTGATTGTACTAAGTAATAAATGCGCATTTTTGACACATAAGATATCTTCATACAAGAATGTCCAGTTATTATTGCTTATAATATCTGGGCGAATCATAATAATTTTTTTTTTCAATTTGTCTCCATTTGGGTTAGGATGGATGACCTTCAAAATATTTAAAGCATACAAAAAGTTGTCTACCCGGGTGTATCTGCGGCAACCGAGTGATAAAAATATAAGAACGTGTTTTTTTTTCGGATTTTAGACGTTAACACATTATCATTATCTCAAAATGGTCAACAAATGAGTATAAGTTACGGAGAAAGTTTCTATAACACTGGTTTTCGCCGTTGACGTGAGGACCGTTTACTGTGATTTGCTTTCTTTCTAAAATAAAAATCATCTTATTTCAATTCGGTTTGGTATTTTCTACGCATACTTATCTCAAAAAAGATCCAGTTAGGCGATAGAAAATTCTCCACTCAGTTATCGAACTGGAACATAAAATGCGACCATATTCCGAGCAGAGATCCAAATCTGCGAGCAGAAGACAATGCGCATACAGGCGGAGTGCGAGCGCGTGGACGGGGAGCGCGCGCGCGTGGAGCGCACGCTGCGCGAGCTGCGCGGCCGCCTCGAGGTGCTCGAGCGCACGCGCAAGGACTCCACGGAGCGCAACCAGTACGCGCACAAGACGAACGTCGCTATCACACACGAGTATGCCGCTAACTTGAAGGTGAGTGGGAGCAAGTAGGATACGATGACCAATTTAATTTTATGCTTTCATTTACAGTGTCTTATTTTATCAGGCTAGAAAGTTTGTCTCAGTGTAATCTATAAATAGAACCTCTACTCATAGAGAATATATTTTAAAGTGTTTGTTATATAAACACAGTTTCTGTTTTGTTAAGGATGCTGAAACTGACATAATTCAACTGGAGGAAGACATAGAAGCCATGGAGAAAGAGAAAATCAATCTCACTCAAGAACTTGATCGTGTTCAAAGAGAAGCTCTTATATGGCAAAGAAAGGTACTAGTTCGTACGTAATCAACACACAAGAAAATACTAAGGTACTAGCTATAAAAAATAAAAAATCGTCAAAAATGCTAATATACGATCTAATTTCTACATTAGGTAACATTGAAATTTAGAAGTCTGGAAATAATATAAAATAATGTAAATGTTTCAGGGTATTCTAGCTGTCGATCTTAAACGGAACATTCAGAACGCTAAATCAGCTGCCGGAGAGATTGGACAGATGAGAGCAGAGATACACCGCATGGAAGTGAGTATAGTAGATATAAAAAATGATTGGAAGAGTAATTACGAATTAGAAGTAAAAAAAGTTTCGAATTTCAATGCGCTGTTTCTGCTCATCTGTTGTTTCCATGCGATTGCCCTATGCATTTATTCACTATATTCAGCATACATCAGATAAGTACAAATTATTTAATATAACTGGCTACTTATTAATGCACTGTCAACCTCTTATTTTAAGAACGTATCGAACGTAAGAAGATAAGTATCATTTCTTATATGAATATGCATTACTATGTATTCTTTTAACACATTTTTCATTTTAATCCGTTACGTTATGTTAAATTCTGAGCCCACCTACTCCTCCCTCCCTCCCTAAAACTCTAATTTGTTCATTTGTCAGGTACGCCGCGAACAACTACGTAAGACAAGCGAGAAGCTGGCAGAGGACCTAGCGCTGTACGTGACGCGGCGCGAGACGGTGATGGAGAAGAGCCGCGCGGCTGCCGCCGTGGAGCGCGCGCACGGCGCGGGGCACACCTCGCAGGCGGCCTACCACCACCGCTTGCGCCTGGTGCGCGCGGACGTTGCGAGGGTCACTAAGGTTGGTAGTCACTTTGTTTCCCTACCTTATATCTAGGTACATTATATGTCTACACCAATATCAATGTTATTTAGAAATATATACCTTCTAGCTGACTCGAGCAATTTTGTGCATTCTTAAAATTTTATTCAACAGTTTTTCCTGTGCCAATAGGTGCAACGATTTACGTTTTATGTGGTAGAGTTTTTCGATAAATTGACTATCCAAAGTAAAAAAAAAATCAAACTCGTTGACTGTCAAAGCTGTGTTAAAACGATGGAACTGTTCAACTTTCCATTACTGTTTTATGCATATAACATATAAAACATGTATGTATATAGCCCATGTGCATAATATGACGATATTACCAGGATCTATCGGAAACAAGGCAGCGCTACGAGTCGCTGCAGAGCGAGCAGGAGCGGCTGGAGCGCGAGGCGGCGGACACGGGCGCGCTCAACGCGCAGCTGGAGGAGCGCGTAGCCTCGCTCATGCGGGACATACAGGAGGCCGACCAGAATAAACAATGGGTGAGGTTACAGAGAGGTCTATTGTAACCCTGAATCGGACTTTAGAGACTGACTTATCTAGTCTTGAAATCCAAATAGGATCTCAATTCGCCTGTATTTGATCTTTTAGCTTTGTTAATTGATAGCTCCGTGGGTTTTCAACGATTACGATACGTTATTTTTGTATTTACCAGGAAATTTTTATCATGTAATGCTATTTTGGAATTTGGAATGGTACATTCTCTCTCCCATGCACGTTTTTGATTTTGAAAAAAAGCAAATGAGATATTTAATGTACATTTGTAATTAGGCTAATTGTTTATCATTGCTAGCTTCTAGAAAGAGTGGTCCGCAGCCAGCGTTTGGGTACCGAGCTTGCTACGGCTATAAAGCGGCAATCGGTTCGCGTCAGGAAGCCCAGAGCGGTGGTCATCACGGAGTTCAACCAAGGACAGGCTCTCAACGACAAGCTCAAACACATTGTGCACACCTTGGCCAACGAATACCCGTACTTGCGGGACAAACTCGATATGATAGCGAATACTTTGAATATACATTCTCCTAACGAGTCGCCGAGGCTGGTCGAGGATTGCGCTTGTGAAGTAAACGAATTGGAAGCTGGCTTTGAAAACATAGCCGAAAAACCAGATGAGGAGTGATTTAGACTATTTCCTGTATTGTGTGGAGTGCACTGTGTTTTATAAGGCTGTATTTTGACTTGTGTGGTCTTTTGGATTGAACAATTTGTCGATGTTTAGAAGTTAACGTTATTTATTGAAAAATATAACTTGAATAAAAAACATGTTTTTATTTGATTGTCTGTGGTGGTACTCTATAATTTGACCATAATGTTTGAGATGAATTAAATAAAACATGCTTTCCCATAACAGTATATAATGTATTTTCAACATTTCTCAACATAATTCCATACGTAATTAAATGCAAATTTTACCATGATTCCCGTATAAGTTTTCATTAAGTCAATATACTTTAAGTAGAGTTGGCCGCCATTATTTCTCCCTTTTGCTTGTAATATATATATTTTAAATATCTCCTATCACGTGGAAGAAGTAAAATGTCTTTCGTGCGCAGTCTTCTCGTGCCTCAACCGGTGGTCGGAGCGACCGAACCTCACTCCGCAATACTTACACGGGTATTTCTTCTCTTTCGTATGAACTACCATGTGCTTGTAGACATATCTGAAACGGGAATACACATCTCAATTACAGGAAATATTTGTATGTATGTTTGTAATGGTTTCACATAAAAACTATTGATTCGATTTCAAAAATTATTTCACCATTAGAAAGTTAGTTACACCATAGGCCATATATGTATCACGAACGAGGCCAGGGCGGACCGCTAGTATTTTATAAACATAATGAAAGAATTGTTTTAATTGATTATGGTCTGAAATAATTGTGAAGTAGAACATTTATTTGGTTACAATATGAACTAAATTGCAGGCTTAAAATTGTTATTTTATCATGTGATGTAGTAAAGACAAGCAATTGTTTAAAAGACGACCGCCATTACTATGTTATAATTTATTACGTACTAGCGGTTTTCACCGACCTCGCCCGTGGTACATATGTAACCTGTAATAGCACTGAGTGATCACGTACATACTCAAGGGTGAAATAATATTTGAAATCGGTCCAGTAATTCCTGAGATAAGCGCGTTCAAACAAACTATTCAGCTATCGTATCAATTTATTTAATGCATATATCACACGAAGAAAAGAGAAAATACTGTAATCTAATCTCTTATTATTAAATAGCATTAATCTATACTAATATAATAAAGCTTTTTTTTTTTTTTAGAGTTTGTTTGTTTGAACGCACTAATCTCAGGAAATGCTGGTGCGATTTGAAAAATTCTATCAGTGTTAGATAGCCCATTTATTGAAGAAGACTACAGGCCATATACGTACCACGGGCAGCCGGGGCGGACCGCTAGTTAAAATATAAAATACTCACTTAGCACTAGCGAAGGTCATATCACAGTACTTGCAACTAAACTTCTTATCGCCCTCGTGCAAGAGGGCGTGGTTCTTGAGCACGGTGCTGCAGGAGTACCACTTGCCGCAAATCTTGCATTCGTAGGGCTTCTCTTTGGAGTGACTCCTGCACGATAAGAGTTCAGTAAATTACTGTAGAGGCGGAATCTTGCTGAAAAAGTAGTTGCTTTGGGGACGAAATGTTTATGAGTCAAAATCATATTTTTGTAAGCAATCCTTTAAATATCAAGATGATTTGAAAATTAACCATGTTCAGTTTCATTTTCTTATTTCGCGTTATATTATAATATTAATCTAATTAATAAATAACTAATGTAATAATACAGCAACAAACCTCAAATGTATTTGTAATGCATATTTCTTAAAAAAACTTTTAGAACAGAATTGGCATAGATGATGTTTTTCCTTATCATGAACTTGACGCCTGAAAAAAATTATAAAAACATAATCAAGGAGTTGGACAATTTAAATAAATTAACAGTATAATTATAAAAATTTTAATTATAGCAAAGTCCCTTGTCCCCTAGTGGGGTATGGGGCAGATGATGTACATCTGTTTCACAGATCGATTTTCTTTATGGATCAGTAGGTGATCAGCCTTTTGTGTCCTACCAGACCGAGACATTTTTTTTTTTGTGCGTACCCACCGGGAATCGAAGCCAGGACCCTTCGGTTCTACACTCACGCGTTAATCAAGGAGGAAGGTCGAAAATATTATAATTAAAAATTGATTAATTAATTTTAATTTATAATTATAAAACTCAAGTTTGATGATTTGGATATATATACACTAGAACCCTGATAAATACAACATACATTATCAATTCTGATATCATAAATAGAATTGTAAATTAAATAATGCAAAATTTATAAATTTTAATACTACTGATGTATAGGACAGTAAGTTAAACTTACTTATGAACCATCATGAGGCGGCTATTCCGGAATCCCTTATTGCACATATCACACATAAACGGTTTCTCTTTTGTGTGTATGAGCGTGTGCTCCTTCAGTCTGGAGGGCGATATGAAGCGGCGACTACAAATGTTACACTCAAATGGCAAGCTGCTTGTGTCATGCATGTTAAGGGTATGGCTCTTTAGATTTACTACTTCTGGAAGTTTTAATGGTTTTATTTAAATAAAGCAAGATTTTTTGTAAGTTATAATACATATAGGTCATTAGTAATATTAGGTTGATTTATTCTCTTAAAATAGTTTATGTAGCTTCAGAAGGAAGAGAGTAGAAGCAAATGTTGATAGAGATTAACATAAAACATAATGTAACATTTAAAAAATATGATCAAACAAATCTACAAAAACAATAGATGCATACTTAAATGAAAGATGTTATTTAATGACTCAAAAACTACTAGATAGATTAAAATGATCTTAGATTTCTTGATTTATAAACCCAAAAAGAAAAATGAAGTAAAATTCTTCAGTAAATGTAATTTGTCTATGCTAAGTCAGATACTTAGAGTAAAATTATATCTTCTTTATTTATTTTCTGCATAAAATAACACATACTCTTATTACATAAATAACAATGCTCCTTCACACCAAAATGTTTTATTTTAACATGTTTGTAGCGGGCACCATAACTTTTAAATACTTTATCACAGTATTCACATTGGTAATTCTTCTGGGCACACTTTGGTTGATGCAGAGTCATATGAGCCTTGATATTTCTAACAGTTTTTCCACACTCTTCACATATTTGAGCCTCTTTGTTTTTCTTGTCTTTAATTTTCTCCCGCCCTTTTTTATTTTTAGCTTGTATTGTTGGTACTGTTGAAAGATTAAGATAATGAGAAGAATGTGTCATAATTTTAATCGAATAACACTAGATGTTTCTTATGTTAAATATATTCTTATGTTAGAGAGTGTATATAAATATTTATCTTCATTTAAAGAAATTGTTCATTGTGTTCATCCATTTCTTTTAACTGTTTTTGAGATTATTTTATTAAAAATTATGATACAAATATATATATCAGGGAAAATCACTTCACATAGATAAATGTTTTACTTACAATTTTCCTTAACATCTTCAGTCACATAACCATATTTGATATTCTTAATAGTGCTAAGTAGTTCATCATCAGATTTATAATCTCCAGATTCACTTTCTTCTTTCACATCTACTTCGTCTTTTATTTCAATTTGTGAGCCATCGTAAATAAAATTATCATTATAATCGTCGTCACACTGTTTGAAAGGGGTATCGCCTACAAGGCAATTATTTGTCCCAATATAACTGGAATGTGTTTGTAAATATTTGTCGTTTTTAATTGCCTGCTCTTTGAACTTGTATATGTCAACAATCTTTAAAAAACATGTTTCACAAAGCTTTGTACTAATCTTTTGGTCTGGTACTATCTAGAAAAATGTAATAAAAAATAAGTTTATTAATTTAATTCTTATCAAATTGTCAATGTAATTTTTTTTAAGTATGTTTACTTGCCTCAATGTCTACACAAAACTGCATTATTTCAGTATGAGATTTTGATTCTTCTTGTACTCCTTTCGGTAAGTCATAGATATTTTTACTAGTTTCTATGGCAAGACAAGTTCTACAAATATTCATAATGTTAATATTTATTCATTAATGAACTGGAAACAGTCCTTTTCTGTTGTACTTAATTTTATGCTAAACGATGTTGATGTTTACACATTTTCTAGTGAAATTGACGTCGAACTTCAACTTAGGTTTAAAATGACAGTGACTTTTGATAGAGGTGCGTTCATTAGTTATTTATTAAAAATTACTTGACGTAAAAAAGTGACATTAAATGAAAGCTGTTGAATATAACAGTTGAGCATTCGCCATCCGTTGCACCTGTGCAAATGAAGAAAATCATATTAAAAGTGAGTTATGTTAAAGAAGGCGAGACTGCTGTTCTATCTACAGTAGATGTAGACACAGATTATACACATAAAAATAGGAATAGACTGAAGGATCCACTCAAGCGTAGGCAAACGAAAGGATGTTATCCATATCTAAATTGGTAAATAAGTTTTATTGTGACAAAAATACAAAAACACGGCTTAAGAGTTTGCTTTATCGATAAAGTTATTATTTTTTTTAATAAGCGAAATTTAAAAAGCTAACCGACATTCTCAATGATGCTTTTAAGCGGTCAAACAGAAGTAATTACGTTTTTATACTAAAATAGCATTAACACAGTCACAGATAACATAATACTACACTGTAGAGAAATTTACTTGCTAAGTGTGTTATTTTCACAGAGTACTTTATATAATTTTAATATATATAATCACTGCTGAATATGATTAAAATCCGTTTAGTGCTTTTTACGTAGATTACAAGGTCCCTCCATGTCAATTTTTCGCGTTTATAATATGAGTAGTAAGTAGGTAGGTAGTATATACAAGAACGTCGGTTGTGATTTTACTGTTAAGTCATTATTACGTAATCATTCCATTACTTTCCTATTGTATTTTTAATTACTAATTCACTGCCACACCAGGGAATAAGATCGACTAAAATAAGTAAAATTTACATCCTATACTTGTATCGGTTGTTAAGAGTCAATTAATATAGGGATGACATTTCTTTAACAAACTTGATAAATTACTATACTCCTTTCTGTATAGCCTATAGCACTCAAGGTCATGTACTTATCCAATGGTGAATAAATTCTTGAAATCGATACAGTTCCCAAGGTTGGCGTGTGGAATCAAACAAACTACTCTTTATATTATCTCTAGATATGTAACTAAAGTTCTACTCGAGGATCTTAAGATGTTTATTGAGATGAAATTTACAAAAAGCGTGTCTATATTCAAAATGTTCGCGTCACAGTTTTTTTACGTCTCCCAATTTCTAAGGTATCATAAATTAAAAAAATATTCTTTTTCTCAGCATTTATTCTTGTGTTGGATACAAATAGCAAGGTTCGTATCAAATTTAAAAATGATATAATAGCACAAAGATAATTGTACAATAATAAAAACAGAAGCAATCTGGACGTGAGACACCCTTATAATTTTAAAGGCGTCATAGAAATAGGCAGGCACATACAACTTACATCTAAAATAAAATATAAAACCTAAAAACAAAATTCAATCCCATCTATCACAACGTTGTGATGTTCAAATGCAAATATTAATTGTTGCCATAATTAAATACTGTTAAAATTATATACAACTGTCATTTTGAAAAGAGGCGCGCTAAATGTAACAGCTGCCATGTTGCTAATACTATATAAAATTAGAATACAATAAAAGTGTAGATAAACGAAATCACACCTCAGCAATGAAAAAGAATTGCTATACTTGTTAAAACGTGTCATTGTTGTCAGTGTTTATATTTATAACTTATAAGGAAACAAATAAAAATCTATAGTCAGGTTGCTTAATTAATCGTATCAAATTCTACACCCAACATAAAAGTGCTATGGCCATTTTATTTTTGTACTAATATTAATTACTTATTGGTAAAAACAATATTAAAAAATTAAAATTTCGTACAGCTTAAGTACTCAAGCAAAAAATAGTTTTATATAACTTAAAAACGCTAGCCAATAGATTTTATAATGCTAAGTAATTGACAGGGCAAAAGATAAATCTATCGTTTATATAAAATGCAATAATTACTTACAAATTACGCTTAGAATAAAGATAAAATTTACAAAATACAATAAATTATTCCTATTCGATACATTAAATTAGTACAAATTGGGAAAAATCGCGGCTAATGTGTAAAAATGTTTAAAATGTAAGTATAATAATATAATAACATCATATGTTTTATCTATATAGTATTTGTCATATTTAATACAACGTTCTTGTACTATGCAGCACTTTTATAAAAATTACTCTAACATACAAGAAAGTTCTTAAATTGATTTTTACTATTTCTTTTTGTTCTATGTAATTGTACTGACATTTATATTGAAAGAACAATTATTATACATTTCTCACATACGGTAAGCTCAAAGTATTCTACAACATTCATATTCTGGCAGTATAAAAATCCGTCGTGTGCCACCACTCGAGTAGTATACATTAAACTTTACATATCCCAAAAGAGGTCGGACAATAGCAAGAAACAATAGATCCATCGATTCACATCTGTGCCGCTCTTTCGGTTCGTTTTTTGACACATTCGAAATTTGAAAAGCAAATCTATATTGTCGGCGCGGACGTCGAAGGCGACATCTAGCGGCGCGGTCGCGTGGTGAATGTAAATCTTTAGGATTCGGTGGGTGCGGCGGCGGTGGCGGCGGGCGGCACGGGGACGGTGAGCGGCGACCGTTGACGGTCAAACATTTCGAGGATCAGCTTCGGGTCGGTGCCGGCCGGCACTGTCACGGTGCCCGTCTGTGCGACACACATCATGAGTACCACGTTACGCTCTTCTCGGCAACGCGTGGCGGCCGCGAGTGTTCACTTGACTCTAACGAAACATTCCAATTTCGAATTCACGTTCTTATACATCGCTCGATGGAATGGTGCATGATGTCGACGTTGGACACTAGCGGACGCCACATTACGTATAGAGCACATGGGTTAGTTTCAAATTGAATGTTAGTCACTAATAGATGGTTAAGGTAGATAGGATACTAAATAAAACTACATGCGAGGGATCCTAGCGTTCGGTGACAGAGTATACCCAGGAGAGAAAGAGTATACCATACACAATAATCCTTATTAAAATATTTGATACTGTGAAAATTAAAAATAAGAATTCGGAAGAAAGTCGATTGCAAACACGATAAAAAAGTATTAAATTAAAAAATTGTTTGGGTTTATTAAAAGATACAGAACAAAAAGAGGTTAGTTCACAAAGCAAAGGGTATACAATGACGCCAGTGTTAAATCTAATATATAGCATATTAAAGCAAAAGGTGGGATACCTCAATGCGGGTGATGACTCCTTCCTCACGACTGTGCTCTAGGACTACAAACAAAAACACAAAGCGCCCGTCAGACTTACAAACAGACGGCTTAACATAAACATATAATAATGGTATATGAAACGAAAAAATTATATTAAAATACAATTTATATCATATTGTCATCAAACTGGGCACAAATATTACCAAAGAATAACGCATTCAAAACAATTAAGATCAAACATACACCTTTTTAAATTGAAACAGTGATTAAGTATTGACATTGAGTATGACTACTATATTTAAGAAAATAATAATAATAAAGAGTTTTCAGTTACATAAGTAATACACTATTCTTTGTAACATTGCCTAAGTGTCTTTGTTTCCTAATAATAAATTTCTAGCGGAATATTTATTTGAATATGAAGCTAATTCGACAAAGGTTATCATGCAATGGGAATTGCTTAATTTCAATCAAACTAAAGTCTGGAAGAAAATACTTGAAAATCTAGCTTTAAATTTATACGAGGTTGAGGAATACATACGCATGTGTAATTAAATTATAGGTAGATATATGAAAATAAAAATTAATCGGAACTTAATGAAGCATAACAATATAAAAACAATCATGATTGCTGTTTAATATAATTAAAGTTATTACGATTTTTATTACTTATAATTATTTATATATATCAATATAACACACAGAGCTTTAGCTAAATTTGCACATTAAAAATATTTCAATATATTTTTATTTAAAAACAAAAATAAATAATAATGATAAAAATCAAAATGTAAGCTAAGCATATTAAAAACAAAAAACATTAAAACGTGTCAATGTCTTCAAATAATTATTGTTATATAAAATGACCGCAGTATGGGGATATAATCGATTATATCTCAAATTTACTTTTATGGTATATCATCTTTAACAAATTTCTTATAACTTGTGAATAGGAACTCTGAACTTCTTTAATTTTCGCCTTATATTGTGAACTGTTGTTAAGCCTAAATGATTTAAAAAAAACTTTTTTTATATTTCTCTTTTTATAATCACTTTTTAAAAATCTCTTCGTTCTGGCTGTTAAATAAAAAAAAAAAACAAATAAAAAACTTTCGTTTTCCTTTTTATAAAGGTTCACTCACTGTTTTCGCTGGTGGAGTTGCTGGTTGTCGTGGTGGTGGTGGTGGTGGCGGCGCCGTCCGCGCTGTTCTCGTTCACGGTCGTGCGCGTCGTCGTCTTCACAACCATCGAGCTGGTGTTCACTTGCGAGTTCTGGTAACGGTAAATTGTCCACTTAGTTGGAAACAACGCTGATTGTGTTTATTAGAAACTGATAAAGTATACATGTTTCTATTATAGAAATTTTGTGTAATTTAAAAATGCTTTTCAGCTAAATTATTCCTATGGCTTAAAATTTTTTTGTAGTCTTTTAAAATACATCGAATCTTTTGACAATATATAGGACTGTTATAAGGCATTCGTAATCAGCAATTTTTTAATTTACATGTGTACAATTAAGCACTTTTTCGTATATTGATACCAAACTAATAAATTCTCCAGGTTGATTCCGCTATTTTTGCGTAATATTAAAAACCAATTTATATCCTTATTAAATTAATATATGTACCTGCAAGTTAATATTAAGTTCGTTGGGCAGATCGGTGCTGGGTTGTTGCGTGTGATCCCGCACCGAGTCCACTGTGATATCCGCAGAGGCCGCTGTCACATCGTGTACTGCGTCTGCGCTTTCCTCCTGAAAATAACGTTTATAGATTTCTATATCAAGAAGCAAACAATCCTAGGTATTGTTCGTAACGCGGCTTAAGAAGCGTTAACTTTAAAATTTGTAAATATGTGTATTTACTATGTAACAAGTGTACGTATTTTTTATTTGTTTTTGGTTTGCATACTATTTGAGGGTAGTTATAAATACAAGTGTTCATTTTAAAATTTACCAATATATAATTTTATAAGTGGCACTATTTGATATTGACACCATATAATACCTTATGTTCTCCATTAGTTAGCGGCGCCTCTTCTGCGGCGCTTTTGAGCGCGACCGCCCACGGTGACAGCAGCACGTGACACTGCGCTCTCGTTACCTATAAAATTACAATATTACATAAAACAAAGAGACAGAGAAAAATAGATTCGATCGATCATTATCAGAAAGATAAATAAAATACCTTTGTTGCTGATAACGTTATTCTTTGTAATTCTGATGATGAGTGAAGGTAGAGAGCCTCGCCGCGCTTCGAGAAGCATAAGCTGGATATGCCACTGAAAGCAAAATGTTAACTAATTTTAGCATACACATATCACTTTTTATTACACACATTGTGATTATTTTTATTTATTGTTTTAATTTAAGTAAAAGTACATGTATCAAGATTATTCTGCAAAACTTTGTCGAAACAAAAACTTGATTACTAAAACTAATTAAAGCTAATTATATAAACTAATTAAAATACTTTTTCAAAACATCTAAGCTCTCGGCAAGGAATAATTATTATCGAGTACACAGCATTAGAAGAACTGTACGATGAAATTGTTTCTATAATTAAGGGGCAGAAAAGGATAGAAAAGGATAGGATATAATGTTGGCTATGTTTCGCCCTCAAATACGCCCACTTATCTTGGAGGGGGAAGTGCTTTGATATGACGTGAAGGGTTGTTATTAACAACCAACAGGTCAGTCCTTAACGCTAGATTCCATTCCAAAATCTCCAATGGGGG
>NC_052116.1:2077189-2165250 GCF_012273895.1 Zerene cesonia | reverse complement strand
CACACACTTGATGTCCTCCTTGCGCACGGCCGCCGCGTTGAGCTGGCGGCGCAGGTCGGCGGCGAGCAGCAGGCAGTCGCCGAGGTTGGTGAGGCACAGCAGGCACCACTCGCGGTGCCGCTCGCCGCCGCTCGCGCACTCGAACCACGCGAACGCGGTGCGCCGCACCTGCGTATCGTACAACTCGCACTCTGATTATAATGTTCCCGCTGCTTAGGTTTTTAAACGAATCGAGAGGTGAATTTATTACTTTTCCTTTCCTTTTTTTCTTATATGCAAAAAATAAACTATTTGTACGGACCTCACTCTTCTCTTGTTATCTTTATAGAGTTTGGTTTTCATATAATTTTAATTTAAATTAACCAAATTAGACTAAATATTTAACCATCCGTAGGCGCGAACTTTCAAATAAAAAGAATCATTTAAATCGCTTCACGTAGTCGAAACTTCTGAGGTACCAAAGGCAAAAAATACAGTTGAATACGTGCTCCTCCTTTTTTATAAGTCGGTTGAAAATACAAGCAAAATGTTCTCACCCTAGCGCCCTCGTGTGCGGTAAGCTTGTACTTGTTGTGCGGCTTGAGCGAGGGCAGAGTGAACACCTTGAACTGCTCCTCCGACACGATCAACACGCGGTGAGTGCCGCCCTCCGGCAAGGGTGCCACGCCCCGTTCCACCTGGAGATAAACCTTTCATTACTATGTGTCGTATAATGTGTCTCAAAATTTCAAACACATACATAAATAATACTGCCTTACTCTTATCATTAAGGGGTATGAAACAGATGTTAGCCGATTCTCAGACCTAACCGATACGCACACAAAAATTCATGAGAATCGATCCAGCCGGTTTGGGGGAGTATAGTATTTAAGATTGTGACATGTAAAATAATAAAATAAACTTCTAATTCCAATAAAAATCCTGCTTGAAAAATAATAATAATAAAATCATACCTCTAAAGGATCCGGCAATGGTACAGACGCTCCATCGAGTACTGTGATACTTATTACGGGCGCCCTGTGCTTCAACTGTATTTCTTTCGCCAATTGGCAGGTGAGCTGTGAAAGAGTCCAATATTAATTATTGTAATAATGAAAATAAAATCACTCTAATAATGAGTTAAAGCGGAGTGGTCAACGTGAGCGAGAACGAAGTTAGTAAATGGAGTTTTTTTTCAATTTCTATTTTAAACCAAAAGAAATATGATTGCTGACGGATTATTAGTGGCCGAGTGATCAAGCATACGTAAGTCACTGGTTCAAAACGTAATGTCTACGTAACATCTTTGTAACTCAAGTTTAAGACGATAAAAAGTAATAATTTAAAAATAACTCACGGGCTCGTCTTTCCGTTTGTTAGCGCTGGGAACGTTGATCGTGAACGCATACACCGTGCCGTTGTTGGTTCCCGCCCAAAGCGTTGGGACGGAATGTTGTGCTGGAATTGAAATAGACTAATTTTAATAATGGTTCAATGCATAGACAAAATACGATTTGATAGAAAAAAATATTATCTTTAAAAACGATTCAAGTAAATTTTACTATCTTAAACATTTAACACTTTTTATACATCCACATTAAAAGGTGCACCACGATAGCGTCATTAATGTTTACTCAGATGAGAATTTTGTTTTTTAAATTAACAAACCTCTCGAACCCAAAAGTATCAAGTTAGTAAAATTGTATAAACAGCGAAATTTTCGTTTAAAAAAACCTTATTAAATTAATGATCAACACAACCAAAGATTAATAAGGTTATGTGTAATAAGTAATAATTGTATAAGATATAAATTTAACTATTGTTGGTACACAAATAAGGTAGTACTCACTGCTGATGAGGAAGGTCCTAGCGAAGTACAGACAGCGCACCATAGAGCCGAACGCGTCGTCCGTAGAGCGCGCCTCCACCGCGCGCTCTATGGGCTTCACCACTTCCGCCTCGTTTTCCGCTATCTTCTCTGCTACTTTCTTAGCGGGCTGTTGAATTATTTGTCTCTCTAATTGCGTTCTATACGTAACAAATGTCATATAGAATGACATATAACATAATAATTGACAAAAATAATAAATACTACTAAAATTAATAATTAATAATGGAATAAAGTTAGCACATAAATTTCTATCGAGTCAAAGTCATTAAACCGCAGCATACAGTAAGTGCAGCAAACCACGGCTCTGCGACACTGCGATAAGGGTCGTTAGACTTGTAGACCATTGGAGAATGTTAAACAAGACGTTTATTAACCATCCAAGGTATGATTTATGACTCATAATTATTGATAAGATAATGTTTTGCCGTTTGACATTGAGTAACAATTCAAACATATTTTTTCATTGACATTATGTGCAAAATTTTCGCGTGATCTCTACACATATAGTGCGATAGTGATAGTGTTACCTGTGTAGGTGAGGTGGGGCTGGCGGCCGTGGTCTGTCTTCTTTGCGAGCGACCCTTCCTGAGTCTTCTGAAAGATTCCCTCAGTGACTTCTTGAACGATTTCCTCCTGGAAATCGGCGTGTCACCGGCTCCAGAGTGATCTAATGAAGAGATCATGAGTTATAAAAAAGTTTGATAGTATGAGATTTTATTTGTGATGCTGTAAATGTAAGAACCCACGGGCAATAAGCAAGTATTTATATAGAAGACAACCCTTGTTCTGATGTAAAAGCTATATTATTGTAAAGTTTCAAGTCTATTCAATAATAGATAAATAATCACTTGAAAGACTAACAAACATCCATTTATCCATACTAACAAACTTCTGCGTTTATAACATAAGCAGGATGACCAGTAGAACAATAAGTGTATTATAATATTTTTTGCCACACATATACACTGCGCGCAGACACTATTTGCTATGCGTATAGTTAAATTATATTAAAAGAGCAACTACAGTGTTTCTTGCCGGCTCTTCTCTGTAGAAACTGCCTTCCGAACTGGTGGTAAATGTTATAACTGTCTAATATGACAATACAGTGCTTCTAAAAGAGGTCTAATTAAATGAATAAACGTTTGAGTTTGAGTTAGAGTTTGTATAGAGCGCGCCGTGCACTGACCGTGCGGGTTGAGCGTGCACTTGTGCAGCAGCGCGGCGGGCGCGAGCGCGTCGAGCAGCGCGAGCCCGTGCGCCGTGCCCGCGCACACCACGCCCCACTCCCAGTGCGCCGCCAGCGCCGTTATCGCGGCCGGCGGCGACACCTGCGCCACCGCGCTCGCCTGCGGGGACGAACGTGTATTTCATTAAAAAAAAAAAACATTTGTTATGTGCCTTCACAAATCATTATACTACTGAGTAGTATTAACGTTGTGAAGGACTAATGTCTGAAGTAGGTCGTAAAAAGACCTGTACAGATCACTAGCCCCCTCGCGGATAGCACTGCTAGTAAGAATAGGTATAAGATAAAAATAAAATATTAGTATAGTATTCATTTTAATTATTGATTACAATTGCAGTCGAATATACAATGAAAAATATTTAGGCGTGACTGAAAAAAAAAGTATATATATATATATATATACATATATATACATCAGGTACGATTTTTTCACCAGTATACTATGGTGGTGACTCTAATGGTAGAGAATCAATATTTCACGCAACAATTGATATTAATACCGACTCTATCTACTAAACTTTTTTTCATTCTCTTATTATAATTAATTATCTGTGCTTTTTTTTCATTTAATTTTTTGTTGTTGTGTATTGTTATTGTGTATTTGTGCGTGTTAAAATAAATTGCTCATTAGAAAGTACAATTTATCTCGGGACAGCACGATATTCACTTAATAACGGTTTCTCTCTTCTAACGCGTAACTCGATGTCTCTTTGGTGCAGAGTTCCGTACTAGCAATGATTACGTGCAGTAGCACAAGTAGACACTGAATATTTATATAATGTTTCCACTACACTAATTTTAACTTTACGTATAGACCGACTGACATGACTTAAATCAACTATTCTAATATATATATAATATACTATATAATAATCATTAAAAAAATGACTTTAGCCTATACAAATATTTAAATTTGAGACCAAAATCACTTAATGAAAAAAAAGTCATCTCGGAATCATCTCTGCTGTGCGCGGTTACAACCGACCGACCGACTGGAGGTATTATTTTGACATAGAGTTTTATATTGCAATATTGTAAAAGTATTTAATAGCTCATTACTTAATTCAAATAGCCAAATACTTATTGCTGTATATGTTAGCATGGAGAAAGGAAAAACGAAACTCACCTGATATCCTTGCGAGAAAGTTAGTGCTCCAGAGCGAAGAGTCAACTGGTCGTGTCCTTTCCACACGAAGCCGTCGCGATCCGACACTATGTTCACTGATATTGACTGAAAAATAAAACATATCGAAAATTAATAATTTGATTTTAAAAACATGATGATTATATTCCGATTACAAATATTGCATGTCGATTACATTTCTATGAAAACTGCATCAACATACACCTATTTATTATTAACAAAACTGATAATGTAATAACTTAAGTAGTGACAGAGTAAGGGTAATATTTTGCTCACCCTAATAGCTGTACGATGTTTGTATGATAACAATTATTGATTAGCTTTCAAAATATCTATGTAATGTCAGTTAGATAGGATACCTTAACTTCCGCAGTGGTGGGACAGTTTTTCAAGCTAGCAATGACGATGTGTCCCGCCGCGCCTCCGATAGTCAGCATTCCAGATAGCGGACAGAGAATTACCTATAAAGGAAAATAATATTTAATAATCTTATACCTTTAAACGAGCAATTCTTGTATATATATATATATATATAATTGGAATCTCGGAATCGGCTCCAACGATTTTCATGAAATTTAGTATACAGGGGGTTTCGGGGGCGATAAATCGATCTAGCTAGGAATTTTTTTTAGAAAATGTCATATTCGTGTTTTATTCGTGTTTTTTTTTCCTGACATCTATTGGTGAATAATAATACTATTTTGCTTCGTAGATAGCTGGACAACTGAAATAACACATAGGCACTTTTTATACCGATATTCCTACGGGATACGGTGACGCAGCACGCTTACGCGGTTTCAACCGCGGGTCACAGCTAGTGTTATTTTAAATTAGCAATAGTACGCATTTCTATAGCTTATGTATTATTCTGGTACATAAGACCCATCACAGATAGATTGATAGATACATCTCTCAAGACTTTATTCTTATATTGTCATTGATAATCACATTTTAGTTGGATATGATGTCTGTTATTTATCGTAATTAATAATATAAACTATCCCATCTTTTCAGTTGGATCAAACTGCACATGGTGCGCAAATACGATAAGGTTGAGTAGTTTGGGAGTTTATCGCGGACAATAATAACAATGTGCTACATAATTTTTAATATATTAATAACTTACTCGTTTAACAGCTAACCGAGGGTCGTCACTGTACGGGTCGAATGTGCCGACTCTTCTAAACGGCGGCCACTCTTCTTCATCGTTTTGACTGTCGTTGTTCTCACCGATTTCTTCGCCACTATAGAGCATATTTAACACTATTTAATATATTGTGTCGATTATTTTTGTGAAATTTAAAGAATCATTATCGATAGTATTCTCTTGTGTTTGATTTTACGCGAGCATTATACATTTAGAAATTAGACTCAGTCTCCCCATGACCACGCTCGCTGTAAAGTGTTCGAAACGTCGGGTTAATAATATAATGAATAAATCGCGTTTAAAATCCGTTAAAAAGTTATGAATTTCCAAATCATTATCGATTTTTGAAGCGATCTTAAGGTCAAAAACAGGGTTTAGATGTGTTAATATAAAACTCTACTAAACTCAAAGCATCATTTCACTAATTAAAATGTAGTAATAAATAAAACCAAGCATTGTGTAAAGCAAAATATAAGCTGGAGTGATATTCTTTTGAATAAATGTACAATTTAAAATTAATGCCGCTAAACATATGTTTTACCTTGCAGTCGATCTTTTCAGTCCACTTGAAGCAAGCGATAAAAAGCATAGTAATGTTAGCTGATTTTGATATAATTCAACAAGCAATAAGTTTATATGTATATGTTATGAGTGCAAATAATCGGACCTAGGAAGTAAATAATAATGTTTGTGATATTTGACTACATTAATATTATAAAAGATAATTGTTGGCCGATATTATATTGTTCTATGAGATAGGAATATAAAATATTTAAAGAAGATGTTAGTTAGTCAGTAGAAGAATGTTATAACAATATAAAATCAAACATATATTGTTATATGTGTACCATGCATTTAATTACATAATAAAAATATTGTTGTATTGTTTAAAAAATGTCTATGAATAAAAATTTACAGAAGCGCAGCGCAACTCGTTGCCAAATAAAACAATCTGGTCTTAAATAAATAAATCTTCGACCTTTATATTACCAGGCGTCATATATTTCCGGAAATGTTAATAATAAACAAAAGTATATATATATATATATATATATATATATATATATATATATATATATATATATATATATATATATATATATATATATATATATATATATATATATATATATATATGAAAAAAGGGGTTTATATATTATAAAAACGGTGTCGTTATCACTGGGGTCATTAAATTAGCGACATAACGTTGGGCTGATGAGATTAAATTAATATTACAGAACTATTGGAACTTAAATGAACGGCACCGTGTTATCTGTCTGTCTGTCTCTGTTTCTCTCGTCAAGCATATTCTACCTTAATATTATGTTACTAATTTATGCTGGTGAATGAAGTACCGAGCAGACAGAAAGTTCTCGTCTTTCTATTCGCACTATCATTCTCTATATGTTTCAACGTTGCGTTATAATATTATGGGTATTGTCTGTCCTGAACTTTACATGAGTAACGCTTCTATAAATTTTAATTAGAAAAATATTAAATGAATAATGACTAAAAATTAATTTTTTTTTTCCGAAGACAGTATTTCAAATACTTTTTTACTCAGATTTCATTTAGAAATCAAATTCATTTTTATAATCGGTTAATAAAAATTCAACAACAATATATTACATAAGTATGTACATAATTATTTAACTGAATAAGAATTCAGATAAATAATTATGTATGAAATAAAATAAACCAAAAATCTATAAATAATCCATACTTATATAATTAAAAGGAAAGATTCAATCGTTAATTTGTTATAATTTCTCTCAATATCCACTCTTTTTAAAACCACGAAGCTACTTCTTTCCCATCAACTCATTACGGGTTACATTTATCCCGTGTAAATCCGTGGTGAATGGGCTAGCAAGACACTAGCTCACTAACCTAAAGAGATGCGAAGTGGTGTATTTGTAGAGCGGCGTCATGACCACGGCGCTGACGTCCCAGAACCGAACGGAGCCGTCCTCGTGGCCGGTGAGCAGGATCTGCCGCTCGGCCGCGTCCGCGGACTCCACCTCGCCGCCGGATATGGGCCACGGGCTGTCGGAGTACACGTCCTCGATTTGTTTCTCGCCTGGAATAAATAATGATACATATGTTAATATATCAAAGTATATGGAATCTAGAATCAATTATTCTAGATTAGAATTAAAACATATCTTATAGAACACGATAATTTTAATAATATCTCCTCCTTTTCATACTCCTAATGTGTTAAGAAGTACTAGTAATGCTCAGGGTGAGGGTGCCTTTTTTTTTGGAGTTTATATATTGTAATTCGGTCAGAGACATATACAACAAATGAAAATTAACTAAAATCCGTTCAGTCATTTTTTTTTTTATTTTCCTGGTATTATTCTGTCTAATAATAACTCATTTAAAATATATACTTATGCACAATTATTATGGTGTCACAGCATAGGTTTATTTAACTGTACATTATTTATATATTTTGTTACTGTAATTCTGGCAAATAGAAATAATTTCACAGATTTACTTTTCATGATAATACATTATGCAATTTTTGCACTGATTGCTTGGAAGAAATTGCTATAGAGCAATAAAGTATTTTCATCCTATGTCACATTTTTTTTGTAAAAAATCCTATAAGTGCAATTAAGAATACACAAATGAATAAATAAACATCTCACCAGCAGCTACGATATTATCATAGACGGTATCGGCCACGTTATCAACGAGATACGCAGTGGTAACAGCGCTCGCGTGGATGGACACCAGGTACGGCAGTTTCAGCGGCCGCCATTTTGCGTCGCAGAGGTCTATCACCACCAACTCCTCTTCTACAAGGACCACCTGTAACAGCATACGTTTATCAATTAAATGGATTTTTATTTTGACATTTTTAAAAGTTGTATATCATGGTAATTTGTATGGAAAATTTTAATAACATGACCCATAACTCATATTTTATGATTACTTATAATCTCAATCTCCAGTTACTAACGTGCTTTAAAGCAATAATTTGTATAAATTAAGTACATACAAATTTTCCCTCAGAATACAGTAACACATAGGACACCATTCATAAATGTTATAAATAAAAATCAAATGTCCTAAATCTAAAGGCAAATTAAGTTGGTTCCCAGTCCCAACTATCCAGCGCGTATGCATAACACGATTTCGCTTGCATATAGATATGGAAAAGTTTGTCTATGCCTCTATGACGTCTACCATGTCTATGTACAGCCTTAGGTCTATGGGTGGTCACTCACCAGCGCGGCGGCGACCTGGTTGACGCTCTGCAGCTGCAGCGAGGCGGGGGTGAGCGGCCGCTCCTCCTGCAGCGGCGCGCCGTCCGGCGGCACCGGCGTCGTTGTGAAGAAGTCTATCACCTGGGTGGGTGGGGCGAATAATTGTGAATAAATCCATAAAATCCTTCATAATCCTTATAATTAAAAGATACTTATTCTTGTATAAATAAAAATCGATAACGAGGTTATAGAAAAATAACGTGTGAATTTTTCTGGCAGGCAGATTTTGACTTCCGATTCTAATGTGGTCCCAAATGACAACAATTTCGTATCAAACACAAATAGAATCACGCCAATCAGTTGAAATTCTAAGTCACAAAACTATGAAAAGAGAAAACAGTTGACTGAAACCTTCGTTTTTGGGAATATTGGTTAATAAATGTATGAATAACATCCATGGAATGCAGATCAATGTATTATCCACATAATAATATATATAAATGTGAAATATAATTAAACACTCACTCGACTTGTGAAATCGAAGGCGACATGTTTTTCACCCTGCTGCACTGTGACTGTGTATTTGTCGGAATAAGATGCTCGCGGCATGCCACCTGTTAATGTAATGAGATAATACATCCTTGAGTGAAATTTACAATTATCAGATTTATCTAAAACAACTATATATTACTATAATTCATAACATTTTTAATCCTATCCACACACAAAATTGTGAGAAAACAGGCATATCCAAGAATTAAAAAGTTCGTTGGTATGACACATCTGGCTATGGCCTTAGGAGACTTGTGTCCCAGTAGTGGGAATAAACATGGGCTGACGATAATCTTGTTGTGCTTAGGCTACTTGACTAATATATTTACAAGCTTTCGTTACAATAATAATATAAACAGGAAACATTGTATTTTTGTATCTTTATATTGTTTTCACACAAAAACCATGGCACCGATTTCAAAAAATTCTTTCAACATTAGAAAGCTGCAACTTAGGCTACTGAGTGACATAGGCTATATATGTACAACTGACGAAGCCGGAGCGAACAGTTAGTATGAAAAAAAGTTACATACCTGCATATATGGTAACCTCCTCGCCGTCCACGCTTGTCCTATTCAGTATCTTAGTAATCGCCTTGCAAGGGTAGGGTCCGTACGGGGTGACCGGCTCCTTCAGAGGTCTGTCCGACGCCGCGCCGGCCACTTCCCACGTCACGAACGAACCGTCGTTGTGGGAGGATGTGAAGTGTTCTCCTGGAATAATGTATATACAGGTTATGTTAGGCTATTTCCCCACTTAAAAAAAAAGAAAAAGGTCATGTTATGTTAGGTATGTTATAAAAATATGGGTATTTGGGTCTTATACAAGCAATTGGAAATAAAGGGGTTTAAGTAATAATTAATCAAGTGAAATCCTAAAGGATAAAATTGCAGGTGACCTATTCTTTGGGAAAGTCGTATGGTAAGTACAAATATAGACTTGTCTTTTGTGGAAACTTGTGCTTCAAAGAGTCTAGGAGAGTCTAGTTATTTAAGCTTGCCTTACTTTTCTAATTACAAATTCGTGCTATTGTGATTAAATCAGTTAAATTACTTGAGACAATATACTTTACACAATTCCCAAGACGATATTACGAAAATCTATATGCGATACCTTCATCATTCCAGCAAAGGCTTTCTAGCTGTTGATTGGACACAAACGTGTGTGTGGGCGTGGCCGACTGTCTGTCCCATAGCACTACGAGCCCGCGGTTGTAGCCAATCAGGATCCGAGTCGGCGCCTTTGGATGTTCGCATATTGACTCAACTGCTCCGGGGTTCACTTTGAAATCTTCTGGACAACTGGCAAGTGAAAGTTTGAAAAATTCAGAAAAGTTCACAGGTTGAATATAGTTTAGTTGCTAGTTCATTATTGTTTAAGGTGGTTAGTAAAGTTGCAATTGAAGTTACTGCCTTTTACAATCTTTGTATGCAAGACTATGTGTTATTTAAAAAAAAAAATATTGTTACGATCATAAAATACTCACTTTTGCATAACAACATCCTGATATATAACATCTTCGTTCATTGTGAATGTGTTCGCATCTAATGTGTATATATTCCCCCCCTCTGTACCGAGCAGGAGGTTCTTTCCAGAAGATTCCATACATAGCGCCGAAATTTTCTTGTTCTTGCCTTCGAATGCGTGGTTTTTGAGTTCCACCAGTGATTTTTCGTTTATCTCCCATAAATGGAGACTATTGTCATCACACAATGATATTAACCGCCCAGTGCCTGTAATTGCAACGAATTTAGATTTAAATATTGCTACATCATATACGCCCATGACATGTTAAGATTTAATTCATGGTCTATGTTACTTTTCAGCATTTAATTTATATAATAAGGTCAAGTAACAAATTTATCACAGTATCTACGAGAGGCATATGTACCTATCGCTTTAATAGTAAAATTTTAAATCTTCAAATTATGCAATTAGAGACATTCCTTCATGTTACAAAATACATCTTTCTATTGCAATAATTTTTAATTTTCCTGCCAACAATTGTTCTCACCGGGTATAAAATGTATCTGCGTAACCGCCGCGTCCGGGTTTGTGTGCTGACCGTACAACTCCACGCCGGGCCGGCCGTACACTTTGAGCGCGCCCGTCGCCGTGCCGATGGCCGACAGCCTGAGCAGCGGGTCCCAGGCCAGCGCGGACGCTCTGTGTGGGAAGCCGTGTTGCACTGTCTGCAAGGAGAATTTTATATAAATATTATAATGTCGCTTATACTATTCTATTCACAATTAAAATGGAGATGGGGCTGTAGAATCTACAGTAACATAGGTTATAGGCTAAAATAATTTATGATTACAAATAGTTTACTTATATTGATGGAATAACCTATTTTTGAAACATAAATAATTAGTTGCTGTCTATAAAGTAAGTAAAATTCGCTAAAAAATAACCGCTCATTCCGAATTTCGATTAACGAAACAAAAACAAAAATTCTCAATGTGTGAATCACAAAGAACCACCCCTTTCAATATCTGATAACATTCGCTCATACCACACTTCGCAACTAGAAAATTAATTCAAATGAATAAATATGTAGTTATTTACATCAATACTAACTGATAATTAATAGTAATATTGGAGTGATTCAATGAATATACATTGAGGCTTGTTTGCTAATTCGATACTTGTAAAGCAATACACGAAGTAGATGGCCACCTATATACCTATTTATATATAACTACCTATGACTCAAGCATATCTTACGTTGTACCACATGAGAATTACAATCAAACCCTCTATATGGGTATAACACTTTTCGACCATTGTTGTCTGCAGTATATTCACGTAATTACATCTTGTGAATAAAATCGTACTTTTTTTTAGCTATACGTAATAGATTGCCAATGGGGCAATAACACTTCTTTTAATAAAGTTAGTGATATAACTATTTTGCTAAATCTTACTAATATTATAAACGCGTAAGTTTGTCAGAATCTATGATTGTTTTCTAATATTTCATACAAAAACCATTTGTTAGGATCTATATTGTCTGTATTAATAAATAGATTACATTTTTGTCGGGTACCGCATATTAGGGAAGCCGCAGGTTTGCGATATGAATTTGATCAAGGCTCAAATATCATTTGATGGATTGCGTTGTATAAGACATAAACAGGTTCCTACATCTAATCATTAAATGTTACTATGAAAGCAATAATTTATCTGACAGTTACAAATGAGTAATAAAACAGAACGTCATCGTTTCTGGACATCTATTAGCACGCACAGTGTAAATAGACTATTAACAAAGTCAGCGGCGGACGAGTTATATAAATATTTACAGTTATTGTTTTTTTTAACAAATACTGCAGTTGTGAGAGCCTCAGAATCTTGTGACCTAGGTAACAATAATATTTTTTACTTCTATGAAATTATATCTCACAAAAGTAACAGCTTTGACCAGCTTTCAGAAAACTATTTCATCATCCGCTAAATATATTTTAAATTAAGAACAATGATAAAGAAATGGGATTGAAAAACAAAAAACATTAAAATGTAATCTAGACACCTAATTGTCTCCGCGTTGAGCGAGTTATTGTGCAGACAAAACCAATTACTAACATTAAGTGGTTACTAACCACTTGGACACTCGCCAGGAATTACGGATTTTCGTTATAAATGCACTTTCGCTTCCACCCATGAATGCATTCTTCAACTAACCGACTTCCATCTATATGTTTTTTAGTTATCTATATGTTTCACAGTATTACCTTTCGCCACAATATTACTTACTTACTCTTAGATAGATAGTGATATTTAAATTTAACAAAGCAGTAACAAATATCAAGATCTGGCAAAGTGTTTGAGAGTGAGCAGTAGTGGCTCGTGTTGTAAATAGATTTTTCAATATATCTGCCCACTAACCACTTCACCACTGCTTAAATGGTAAAAAAAAAACAGTGAGGTTTTTTTTATTACACCTACCTACATGTCCAATAATCAAAATAATTGGAGGTCTATGCATTTGCAGTGGGAATAAATATGGGCTGATGATGATAATTCAAGCATTATTTTTCTTATTCTTATAGAAGAAATGAATCAACGCTAAGCCTGCAAACCCATATGTACCTACTTCAAGCAAAATCAAACTAACTGTATCGAACATAACAAAACGTCCTTCGCAACGTCAGCAAAAACAGCTCTTCAATACTACAATGAAAGTGTTATGTCATCCCATAGCTAAGTAGAACGAACATAACCGCCGTGGGAATGCACGTATGTGCTCTTTTGTCTGTGACGTTACGTGACGTCTCCGAGGCATTCTGGGAATCTAATGTAGGTACCTTCTCGCTTGTATGTACAACATGGTCGAGCGAGATCGGTGTTTTTTGTACGGAAATCTATACGTATAAGTGGTCAAAATGAAGCGATTTCCCGCGTACTTTGCACATCTTATTGGGCTTACTAAAATGTACTGGCTAACCCTTGAATGAGCTTCTCAACACTAAAATTCGACCATAGTTCCTGGCATTAACACGTAAAAAAAATCAGTTATTATAGTACAGATAACAGTGGCAAAGGAATGCAAACCGTAGCGCAGGCAACTTGCAATCCAGACTCTCAGGTTCATAAACGTCACATTTATAAAAGAAAAAAAAATCAAACATGTACCTCACCATTATTTACTCAATACTCAATACCGATATATGTAATTATCTCAATTCTAAATTCCCGCAATACTCGGCCGTACGTTAAACCCATGTGTAACAATAAGTGAATGTTAACGAGCCTTCTTTATCATAATTTCAAATGACCATACCTTTCCACACTAATTGTCTCATTCGGTAGGAGACATATTTCTTCAAAGACTGACGAAAGTATACCGGATGGAATGACTTCATTTCATCTGACCGATACTTCTACGAGATATGCTTTACATATTTCATCTATACTAATATTATACAGAAGCGAAGTTCAAAAAATTCTTTTACCTTTCGATATATACGTGAACCCTGAGTGTGAGTATAAGGCTATCACTATCACTACATGGTATAAAACAAAGTCTCTTCACGCGTCCCTATGTATGTATGTATTATTACCTATGTATGAAAAAAGCGGTTAATGATATTATAATACAAAAAGCTCGTGTATTATACCACGGGCAAAGCCGGGGCGGACCGTTAGTTACTTATATTTTTCGTTTCACATCAACTTAATTTACCATCCTAAGCTTTTGACAGCAAATAAATACCTATGCATTGTTTTAAAAAGTTAGAAATGAGAAATACCTATAAAATAGTTATATGGCGCAGCACACTTCGAAACAGTGGGTCGCTATTAGCTTCTAATTTATTCTTTTGTAATCCATTGTTACATACCAAAACTACTTTCACGATAGAGCCAACTAAACATACGTTATTAAGGTACATCGCAATCAAAATACACTTAACTCGTGTATATGTATCTATGTCGAGTTATGTAAGATACTTTATACTGTAGAATAAGATTTGTTTTCTGAATATTCTTAAAAAAAGGAATGCAAAAAGTTTGCAACACCATTGACCATGAACATTCCACAAAGAAAATATAACCAAAAAAATCGGTAAACCGTTATTTCATCCAAAGAAACGTCCAAACGATTTCGGTACCAATATAAAAAATTAGTTCACGCATTTACGGTTCAAATTCGCATGCATTTGTTGTATAAACAATTTTAAATGAATGAAAACTACAATACCACCATTACTCTTTCTACTCACAGCGCTGATCGTAAAATCTACTGTAAAAATAATTAATGACCTTACCGCAAATCTTAAACAACAATGTGTAGTGTTTACTGTAGTTAATCGAATTAATTTAGTGAAAAATAAACTTACACAATTCCTGCGTTACGAAACGCAATAAATCTATAAATATAACAATTCCCACATACATCAAAATACATCTAGCTATATTCTTCTCACAGTAATAGAAAAAATATATGAAAATCGCTTTAAAAACACTTTTTCACTAAGACCACATCCAATGAGACATTAGCACGTACACCGTCTCAAACAAAAAACTTCTTACCATATTATTGTAGCTTCCAAAAACGGATACAGTTTATCGAGATTTGTACGAAATTGAGTTACATCTTAGTGGTCTAGTAACAAACAAGGTCTATAAAGAACTGGCCCGGTAACTTTTTTCGGTCTACTTCGGACACCTTTATTATGATGGACTTATAATTAAAACATATACTTTGATGATTTAGATTGGCGTGCGAGTTTCACCTGGTAATATTATTAACGTAAAACATTACAGTGACTGGAAAAGCTGACTCTAAACATAGATTAAAAACACGAAATAGAAAATTTAATTTATTAAATAGTTTTAATTAATTACGGTGTATATTTATTATATTAACGTGTCCGTTTTATGAATATGATACAGTTGCTATTGATTTAAACTAGTCTATTACTTTTACTTATAACAATAAACATAGGGCTTAGTGTTCTTTTGTATACAACGAGGATTTACAATCAATCCACACTATAACATTATTAATCGGTTCATAATCCGTAGTTGATCAGCGCGTTGGAATTATGTTCTGAACACTCATATGAGGCCTCTGTCCCAACCATTGATATCCAACATGGTCCCTGAAGTTCCCACATATACTTGCAGAGCAAATAAAATACGACAGGTGCTAGCTAATCTGTGATTTATTTCCACTGTCACGAAAACAAATTCACACGAGCCCTGCGTCAACAACATAAAACATAATGAGATAAATGCAAATAAATAATCACGCACATACATATTCATCGCACCGCGGAATTAAATCAATGCTTACCGTCAATTATATTATGTTTACGACGCGTCATCCGGGCACTATTAGCCAGTGATTTAATTATAAAATACGTGTCATGTTTAGCATGAATAAGTGGCAATAACCGTAGCGGTGGCTATTTGTTGTTAGCCAATGTTTAATCCCAAATGTGGAATAAATACGTATCAATTCATTATGACGATGAGTTTATGAATTGTTATTGCAACCTAATGTGTGATTTAAATACTGGTATATGTTTTGTTACGCCTTATATAAAGACATTTGATGTACTTCATCTGCCATCCTCTTTTGATTCTTGGACAGACCAGCTCGAGCAGTGACTAATGTGCAGATAAATTAAAAAATCAATTTACTTCTTTACATCTCGTCTGGTAGAAAATAGAAAATTCGAGGATTCGATATCCTCGATACTTTAACCTCGATACGAATCCGACGTCGCCACGACCAAACCAATTTAATAAAAATTATTTTAGATCTGTTTGTTCTTTAATCTATTTTTGTTAATTAAGCTCTTTTTAAGCCAATGAGACATCTATTTAAATTCAAGTTGTCATTAATAAAAGAGTAATGAAACAGTCCCTATTATTGCCCTGCATTTTGCAATAACTCCCTCTAAAAAAAACATTAAATCCACAACTACATATTATTCAAATTTCAAACGCGTGTTCCATTCCCCCGAGGGAGAACGGAATTCGATAGCATCGCTGTGACCTCACTGGCCGCAAATATACCCAGCGACGAACATCAGAACCAGTTCACCTATCACGATTACATCATTTAATAGTGCCCATTATAATAGCGAATTCTCGTAAATTGCAGCGCTCCGTCGCCCACGGCGCACATGATGTCACTGCGTTACAAGTGGACTGCTACACTTTCGTTGCCAGATGACATCACAATATTATGCTAACAATTGTCCGGTTATTGCGAGGAATTACTCTTGTTTGATTCGTTTATTGCTCAACGTGTAGGCTCCTCAAGGTCACGCGAGACGGCTATTTGTGGTTGACGTTTCCGAATATTGCCTTTCCTCATTTAAAATGTTTCAATGACGAATATTTTTTTACAAAAAACGAAACCGCCTTCAACGGTTAATGGAACCCCACGGAAAAAACTCATCCAAATCGATTCAACTTCGAATTATTTTATTAAAGCAATATAGCAATAGCAATCATCATGAATACATTTATAACATCAAAAGATAAACTCCAATGAAAAATAAAAGTAAACAAGGATTGCTTTCATTTCGTCGGCTCGTTTTCCGTCCCAACATTTTTATACGAAATACGAGACCAATCAGGGGAGTTATGGGGCTTCAAAGGTTTTTGAACACGCGTTACATTTTTTTGTTTATTATTACCTATTAAGATACTTAAATTAGGTATATGAAAGGTTTAAAAATTTAAGATTTTTGTTAGCTAGATATCGAATCATCCTTCACGTATATATTTTATATATTTTTTGCTTGTAATTTATATATTAAAACGGTCTATTCTATAAACTATTTGTACCATGATAAACCCTTATTAGCTTTTCCATAAAGAACGCAATTATATCTACTAGTCTTCAAATGTCATAAAAAAAATTACAATCTTCACATGTTCTTAATTCCTCAGCGTCATGTAATGGGTTTATCCCATTAAGTTTGAATATCAAAATAGGTTTTAACGCAACGTGTATAGATTTATACTTTGCAGCGACACAATTAATTATGAACTCCTCATAAAGCTCGAATAAGACTTCAAAATATCTAATCTTCTCATGTAGATGTAAGTAGGTATAACACATCTGTGTTTTCTGTTACATATAGCCTCATTATGCGACTTATTTAAGTAATATTCAATTATTTTTACCAAAAAACTAAATCGCCTATAAATGCCAGATCTAGACCTTATTAGGACCACACCTTATCTGTAGAGGGTACCAGCTATCACATAAATTAATATAAATCATCGTACGCCTAGCCGAAACATCTGAAGTAACAAACACAAAAAATATCAAATTGTCAAGTTGAGAACCTCCTCCTTCTTTCGAAGTCGATTCCGCCGGTTCAATTGAATGAAAATTGTATTATATGAGATGAAGAACACTCATATATGCCCCATTGGTGCCGCGAAGATTGTACATGTCCAAAATTTTAAATTTATTGTAATTCCTTATTAGAGTAGTTTATATGAAATACGCATAGACCTCATAAACCTTTCGGTAATCAATTTCACGTAGAGCACACTCATATGCCCATTCGGAGTCACCTCCACGCGCGAGGTGTGACAGGGCTTCCTGCGCCACTTCCGGCCGACCAGTCCATTGTGATCTGGCTGCGCTTGTGTGCGCATCGGACGTGATAAAGCGTTGATGCGATACTGATTCGAGATTGGAGGTTTGATTTCGATGTGCGAATTTATTGCTAATCTGTGGTGTGTATGTAATACTTATGGTTTTCTTAAAAAGTTATCCCATGATTCTTTTTTTTTTTGTTTACCAATTTGAAACATTTGCAATAGAAAAATTACGACACTTTTTATTAAAAATGTATTTCTGTTTGGCTGTTTTTTAAGAACCAGTGAAAGTTAATACACATTTATGTATGTATGAAAATCGGTTAAGTCAACCAAAAAATTGGTCATCCATGCAATATATGACCGTGCCGACTGTTGCTTCGTCTCAATTTTTTATTATTTGTCGTTATAGTGGCAACTATCGTATAACTATCGAGGTTCATGATATAGGCTGCTGCGTACAAACAGACACAGACATGCTTATACACGGCGGACGGCGAAAAATCCCACGGTACCTATCATTGGCGCCAATACTTATCCTCTAATGTGTCTAAGGAGACCAGCACAGCACACACATAATCCGAACCTTATACGGCGACCAATTGCAGCAATTTCCTCCTGGTTATAGACACAACAGCGATCAGATTGTATTCACTATTTATAGTACATTGCCGTTGTGTGACTCACTCATAACTGGCCATTACATAAAAAGCAGCAATGTAAGCAATAAATCAAACTAGGTAGGAAATTACACTGCATTTGCATTAGGTATAGCCAATCTGGCGCCGGCTATTTGTAATTGTGTGAAGGCATTGAGCAGTTGATTGAGATATTCTATTGCTTCGGAAAAAATGATGATGAGATAAACGGTTGGGAATAATTGTTGAGAATGACAGAATTCAATGTAGTTTTATGTGGAAAATTTCAACGGATTAGTTTAAAGTTTCCTTTTTTATTTCAAAATATAATTCCTAACTAAGAGACAATACTATCTAATTTTAAATATCTCAGCTCAAAACCAAATTTAATCTTCGCGTCCCGTTATATTTTTAAAAGTCTGCCTGCCTGTCTCCTGCTTGATAAGGTCTGGAGTACACAATAATAATACCTTTTATTTGAGACTTTTTTATTCGAGTATACTTATAGGTTTCGTCAAAATCAAAAGCAGGAAAAAACGTGTCTCTTTGCGTATATTTACTATGCTTATATATAGATGTTGACTAATGATCCGGCACCAATTAAGTAAACGATTTAATGTTGTATAAAAACTAATAAACCGGTAATATCACCGTGAGAACATTGCTGAGGGACCCTATTATGGTGGCGACGCTGGATGACAACACTATTTATAAAATAAAACTAGCTTTAGCGCGCGACTTGGCTGCGCGTAATTTCGCTAAAAAAAGTTGAGCTATCAATCATCCGTATGTAATGATATCTACACTTTTAAGTCTCATGGTGGATATTGGATTATATTTTTATAAATTTTTACGTAACATTTTAAAGTTTTAATGAATAATTTTACAAGATTCTACCTTAAGGCATTACATTAGTAATCTAAAAGAGACAATCGATCGTATTCTACTTCCTCGGAAAATCATTTCATTCGTAAATACCTAAATAACAAGATAAAACTGGAACCACATAAACACGCACACCTTTATAGGCTCCGTGTCCATCAACACGTATCATTCAATCACTTATCACATAATCACTTCAGTTTGTTTACCCTGATTCCTACTCTAGATAGCATACGATATACGTACAGGAATACTGAAAGATTTATATGGAAATGTGGGAGTCGAGTACGATTCGGCACGAATTAGGCCCACAGACGATCGGCGAGAAATAATGGCGTGAAAATGTTATTGTGTTTCGTTGGGCGATCTTGGCTTTCTAGTCCATTCCTTTATCACCGTCGAAGATCCTTTCCTCATCCTTTATCCCAAAAAAAGTGGGTAACACCTTTGCACAGCGCTCACCATCAGGCGAACCACCAACCCAGTTTCCCACTATTACATAGAAAACTGTAATACTACGATAGCTTGAGTTTTTGCCAGTTTCTACAAACTTCACTGTCAATAGGAACCCCATTAATCATAAATCAAGTTCATGATTCATCCACTTGAAATAATTAGCATGCTTAACAACCAGTTTTTATATACATCGATGGGTAGAAAGGAAAAATATAAGTAAATGCTCGATTGTTTATTTTAAAATTGTCAATGTACGAGGCTTAGTAATAAACGTCATAGATACGTTCGTAAATAGTGCGAGGCACGCGCCCGATTGTGAAGGCATGCGCATGAGTCACAATGCCGGTTAAATACCATTTTGGCATGTTCTTTTCGTATAATGAACTTGACAGACGGTTTCACTTAATTGTAAGTAAATTACTACAACCATCCTACACTGTATTGATGTTTCGTTGCAAATGCAAATAATACTGATTTGGTATCTCGATGTATACATTTTAAGGGATTAATATTTATTCATGTTTTATTAACTCTTCAATAGATCTATAATTAATAACCTTAGGTATTACGACTAACAACAAACAAAAACAGTATAGTGTATTGGGCGGCCTTATTTCAACTCAATAAAGTTCGAGAAAAAGCATAAAGAAGAAAGTCATAAAACATAAGTTTCATAAATACACAGTACATGAGTGTTTGACAATTGTTTCAGAAGTATTCCAGCCTACCAGCCTTTAAGATTAGGGAAACTTTTAAATGTATTTATACTGATAAAAATCTATTTAGCATTGTTCATTTTATTAGACAAATAATGAATTAACGTATTATAATTAAACAATAACAATCAATGAAATGTAAATGAACCCACAAAAACTGTAAACACGTGCAACAATCCAACTGCAACTCAAGCGAGAAAAACAATGGAATGTTTGAGGCCGTCCCCAGAAGGCGGAGTACCGTTAGATCCAACCTACATCTCATCATACCGAATCACAACGTGAACATAATCCCTGGCAATCTTCAAGTTCATACCGCGTTTCGCAACTCACGTCATTGTCCATCAGACGAACCGCCAGCTCGTTTGCCTGCTTAGCTATAAAAAAAAAATCAAAATCGTTTGACATGGAATGCCGTTCACATTCCTATACGGATAATGAATTTCTACTCACATTATTCAATGTAGCCGATATCATATAACAGCTTTAATACATATCGTTTTCATTTGCAGGCTATTTGAATTCTTATTTTGATGTCAATGATTTGACCTAAATTGGCAACTAAATAGAAGATATTAAATATAATTCCAATTATAATATAAAATTTAATTAATATTAACCAGTATCATTCAATTATTATAATGTTGATCAATTGTTTATTATGTTAAAATACCAAACAAACTTTTTGGTATTTTTATAGTTTCCGTTGAAGACATGATTTATTTTCACATTACTAAATGTATGTAATTTTTTGTTTTGTTAAAATAGATGTAAGCAAACCTTTAACAGTATATCGCCTGACCTGCAGCTTTGCATGTCTGCAGTAATGACGATATTCGATAGTCAAACCAGTTTTAAACTTAAATAATTGCAACTTTGATGCATTCGACATACGTGTTTATCGTTTAGCTTTTCTTAGGCATTCGTTGTTGAAGTAAGAAATCTTAAGACGTATTTTTTCTACCTAATCTACCCAGGAAATTCGAAAGATTGAAGATTATTGTGTACTATTTCATATGATGCAACAAAACATTCGCTGAAATAAACCTATAGTATAATTTACATTATTGTAATACTACACGGTAACTTATCTATATGAATCACTCGACAATATGTGTGTGATCTACAGGGCTGACCCGAAGTGTTTAATAATTTATGTCTAATTAATATTGCGAATGAATGATTTAAATTGATCTGTCTATCGCACCGTACACTATTTGTACTCCTATAAATATTTCTATCGATTGGTACAGAAACGGTTAACCATTTGCATATAACTCTAATTTCTAGTGTAATAGCGAGTCCGTCCAATATTTCCACATCACTCGATACAAAAGTGAAAATCGATTGTCAACAGACCATCCGTTTATGATACTTATGAATCCAATGAACAGACATCAGATAAATATTGACGTCTAATATATCCACATCAATCGATACAAAAGTGAAAATCGATTGTGAATTAACAATCGGTTTATGTAATGCAGGAAACGGAGCACGGAGGCGAGTTCTCGGCACCGAGCGGCGGAACGACACGCGGTTGTCATTGAGAATCCGGAGCCTAGCTGCGGTTTGTTACCGCAAGTATGTATTGTATGTAACGGATAAAAAATGAAGTCGCAATTCATTATGAACGGAATATATGCATGAGGAGTATGTGTCGCCGACGCGAGCTAGAATGGAAAATATTTCGGGACGTTGTCAATTAGAATTCTAAATTTGCAATTCGGAAACAGAACAAAAAATTATTTCTTTTAAGGAAATGTGTATCGACCGCGTTGCAGAATGATTGTGAATTTGAGGCATAAATGCCCACGATAACAATACAGGGGAAAATAGCTAAAATACCAAAGTATTGTGCAAGCATACTTATGTCATACTCGTAAAATGTCAAAACTGCAAGTAAGTAATTAATAACTTAATTTTTGTTTATTAATTCGTCATTCATCTACACTAATATTATAAAGAGGAAAACTTTGTTTGTTTGGTTGTAATGAATAGGCTCAAAAACTACTGGACCGATTTTAAAAATTCTTTCACCATTCGAAAGCTACATTATCCACGAGTAACATAGGCTATATTTTATTTTGAAAAAAAATAGGGTTCCGTAAGATATTTTCGATTAACTGAAAAAAATCAACCAATGAAGTTACTTATTTTGCGTACGCTGCCTAAACTACAAAAGATAGAACCATAAAATGTTAGAATTAATTGTAGATCTTATAAATATCTACAAAAAAGTCCGCGACACACCATACCTATCTATGTCGAGTGAGGCACAACAACCACATTTTTATTTAAAAATCTTGAATTTTTTTGGACTACATTTAAACGCGTTTATTTTACTCGCGCTATTAATCCTTATCAAAATAAATTATTTCATCAATAAGTACAGTTTATGTTGATAATATTAGGTCTTTGAATGATTATAATTGGACGTTTAGTTTTGAAGTTGTGGTGAAATTAAAATATTACGATTTCTGCTGCACGGCCCGTTGTGAAGTGGGCGTCGATAAACTGTTTTCGCGTGAAAGAGCACCTTACAAACATCCATATATTCATCTATACCTAAAAAATTTAACGTTTATAATCTTAGCAGGATCTGGCTATAGATGTACCACGGGCGAAGCCGGGGCGGACCGCTAGTTCATAATATTCTCTATGCAACTATTTATTTCGTTGATTGTTGTTGATTTAATCCTTTCATGTACATATTTATTTATTGCCGTAAATTCCCAACAACTTTTACAAGTAGCTTTCAACGTTTATTGCTGTTTCATTCATCAAACTTTTCTAACGAGGCCTTCTATAAATTTAAAAGACCACGAAATAAATTTAAAAAGCTAGGCATTTTCTCTTCATAATAGAGCAAACAATTAGATAAAGCAAAATTTACCAATGAATGTGCTGCAGTTATCCATGCACAAGCGGTTAGTAACATAATTAGTTCAGGATGTAGACGGTCGCATACAAGATACCTGCTTGCCCGGTACGACCTCTGGAATCGGGACGAACCTCAGGCATTCCAGCTCAGGTGAAATACCTTACAATTTATGAACAAATAATGCATTATACGGCAATGTGAAATACTGCATAGCCGATCGCTGCTCTTCTGAACTAAACTTCGTGATTTATACCATTTATAAAGTAAAAAATTCACCCGATTAACATTGCATCTTCTATATCTCTTCTAAATAATATTCCCTTTTCTTTTGAAAGGGAAAAGTTAGAAATACATGAAGGTAGCTGTGAAGTGAATCATTTCGTGTTTTTCCTAAAAATAATTTGCATCATATTTTATGATAACTGTGACTAGTGCTTTGTTAATAAAAATACATGAATAGTTTTTCCGAGTATCTATACCCTAAAAACGATTTGAGGGCCGATAACGGTATCGCTATCGGAAAATTTATCACTCGAAGTAAACAAGTTTGATAAGGGCCTACTATCGTATAATAATATGAAAATTAATAAGAAGTAGGAACTGAAACTGATTTTTAATATTTTTTACTTCTATAGATAATTAATTTTATGGATTCTGCGACGTATTTATAACATTTTACGTGGAAAATTTAAAAACGTAGATATCTGTCATAAATATTATGATGAGCTTTCTTTGATTTCAGATCCTTAATGAAACTTTCACACGTCTTTAGAAAATATCCCTATGAACTATTTACCACCCCATCTCATGGAATTATATGGATGCAATTTGGATGATTGATTCGCTAACATCGTAAAACTTTGGTATTACACCGTAGCGGCTCCTCACCTGGTGCCGATAAACGGTTTAACGAGCAATGAGCGACCTTACGGGACACACACTTACCGTAAATCATCATAAAACATACAATACGTTACTAATAGGTGCCGAAATCTGAGAACTATGAACTTCGTTCTTTGTATCTCGTTGAACCATTTAATTTTGAGACATTGTAAATTGAGTACTCGAATTCAAGTATGCTTCATTAATGAACAATAATTTAAACTCTTTAAAACATTAATTACAGCTCTAAATAAAGAGAATTCATTTTTCAAACTACGACCGTAATTCAGGCGTTTTGCCCAAGCTCTTAAGAAGAATTATTACTATTATAATTAACATTAAATACTCTTGACTTGGTCTCATAATAAGAGTTTTCAATCGGTGAACATGGAATCATATTGTTTATGCATAATTACGATTTACGCCAATAGTAAACTCCACACATGAGGTTTCTAAGCCGTGAATGACATTTGGATTCCATTATAGCAGAGGCTTCTTTAAAAATGCATCGCGACGATTCATACATACGTGATGACTATGTGCTAAAGGTGTAACAATAAGACCTTGTATTTAGGTGACACTCATCTTTTCGCTTTGTTGTTGTAACGTGCACTATCTCAATGAATGAAATGGTCATTAGGTAAATTGACATCGTTGACATGTGCGAATATTAAATTAGCGTTGTATATTAATTACGAATAAGTTTTAAATGTTGAAAACTGCAACGTATTTTTTTATGCCATAGCGTGCAACTGAGCTGGTGGTTCGCCTGATGGTAAACGATCACCACCGCCCATGAACATTCGCAGAGGCTCATACCTCAGAGAGTGCGCTGCCCGCTTTTAAGGGATAAGGGATAAGGGATAAGGAAAGGATTGATGACTGGAAAGACGGAATGGAAGGGCGAGGAGAAGGAAATAGGCCTCCGGTATTGATTGTGATTTACTTAACATAAAGTACAATTATATTGTGAAGTGTGGCAATCAATAAGAGTTGAGATTGGGAACCTAATAAAAAATTTGTACTGCAAATGACTATAGCTTATTCAATGGTTTATTTTCTGTCATTGATATATGTATGTCAGTACGCCTGATAGGATGAAAATATTGCCATATTTTTGCCTTTGCCTTGCCATACTAAGTACATAAAGATATTACTGCAATGAATAAGAACATTTAAATGACGAAGTTTAGAATTATTGCATTTGTTATAGACGCCGGTAGATACATGCCAGTGAGACGTACGATACAAATTATAAAAATATACATAACATTAATTTCAGTCATAGCTTTCTATGAAAATAAGCATTAAGTACGAACATTTAAAATGTAACACCCACGTCCAATAAGCTCCACAAAAGCGACCTTGGTAAGGTTATCGGCCGCACACAAAAGACCAGCTATCTATCGATTATGGCCATGTACGTCCACTTTGATTTATACTATATTATACATACAGTGTAAAAAAGGCAATTACGATTAAAATTAGTCGTGGTAAAAAATAGCTGTAGATACATGTTAGGGAATTCGTACACCCTCTTACAGGTTTTGTAATCAAAGTTATGATATGAAACAACTGCTAGGTACTAAACAATAGAAATAGCAATTCAATGCGTTCCTTTTTTTTAATATGTTTCCAGAATTCGTAAAATATAGATGATGGAGACTCGAGGATAATTTCCTTCGAATACTTAAATAGCAAAAAACCGATAATATGAGTGATATTCAAACAGGCATACGACACCCACTAGTATTCTTGTCACGTGTACATACAGTCCTTGTCGGTTGTATCAAAGTGTAGTTAAGTCAATTATGCCGAAAAGTATTCAACAAAACACAGATTAAACATAAGGTTCTGTGGAATGATAAACAACAGGAACGTGTCGGCGCATTTATCCCTGGCGTTAGTGACAAATGACCACCAATAACAAGGGTGCAGTTTTAATTGAAATCGTCATTTGCCCGTTGTCTAAATAGTGGAATGACTTGTACGAATTCCGTTTGCGTCTTTGTGTAAGGCACAGAGAGAATATAATATTTCCAAGAATAATATGACGGTTTAGACTCATGAAATAAAAAAAAAATGAAGTAGGTACTTATACTGAGAAATTTATAAATAGAAAAATTTCGATCACAAGGCGGGATTTGAATTCGCGTCATTCACCGTACCTTGGCAAATGACAACCTTTATCAAGCTTTCGCATGGTATAAAACTAAAAATAGAAGTAGGTGTATTTTAGGTATATAATGCATGAGCTTTATACCAGTATATTTTAGGGAAAGAGTAGTAATTATAGTTGCAATACAAAATACGTTAATATTTAAAAACTAAAGTCATAAATTTATTAAAAACGACGCACATACACGTTCCATTAAAATCGAAACATATTGTATACTTTCCTGTTTGCGAATGTGATAATAAAAGACCGTTAAAAATCGTCACAACACGAGCTTGCCCTAAGCAAATATCGTCTGAGATAGCTCGCGAACGCAAGGTACGAGCGTCGGGCAGGTCAGAGTGAATGAACCTTAAACCGGTGCTTATCGCGCCGTCTGTCTAGAACATCGCGGAAATATAATTTAGATTAATGCAATTTATCGAAAATAGATAGAGATGTGTGGAATGAGGTGCTCGTTATTATCAACATATTAAAACTATTTAGATTAGTATTGCGAGACGTTATGGAAATATATTTGCACTATCTTTTTAGGAACATTAAACGTTGATTTAGAATTAGATCAGCACTGATTAAATTAGTGAGTCATTTAAAAAAACAGTTTTAAATATTAGTTGAAAATTTACGCGATTTTAGTAATCGCGTCAATTTATCCTTTTACAAGTAAAACATTATCATAAGCCCCTGGTAACCTCGCCGCGGTTGGGTCGAGCGTGAAGTTCTAAATAAATAATTAATAATTGCAATCCATGATAAATAATAACTCATTTGCCAGCTTAATATTGATATATCTATACACTACGTTATTCCCTGTGAAGTTAAAGTCGGTGCATGAAGTACAGCAAACTCGAGTATCTTAGAGTATTAAATAGGGAAGTCGTGGGCGTAATGTAGTTCGCAGTGATGATGAAATGAAACCACGCAATAGCTCTAACATCTGCGAACAGCGCTGATACAGCGCAGGCATGTTTGATTGCTTACGGCGGTTGAATTGGCGGTAATAAAATTTGAACACGTGGTAACGCCAGCTCTGAATCGATTAACGAGCTTTTAATAGAACAGAAATTTACAATTTTATTGTGTATAGTTTTGACTGATAGCTTTACGCGTAAACATTGCAACATCCGAATGGAATTCGTGGGGGGTTTTGGTTTAACAAATTGTAGCAACATATTTTTCTTAATTTTTCCTATACATAACTGTATCGATAATAAACAATCAACTATTGCTACAATGCTTTAATGAGGTACCAAAGATTGTACATTTAAAAATGTACAACTCCATCAAACGTGACCAATCACCTCCCATGATTTTCGATCAACACTTTAATATTATACAAACTCATCCAATTTGTATGGCATAGTTGCGTCAAACGAGGCGCGAGCTTCATTACTTGAGGCCAAACATCTTAACCTCCATTAGACATCATTGCCTGAACGAAGCATCTCCCACGGTTTCCTTCTACGCGCAATTTAGGCAATATTATGAGTGAAACATTTGGAGCGAATTCATGAGGGTGTTATTTCCTATTGTCCGTCCTATTTTCTCCTAAACGACCACCCACGTTATGTTTTGTTCTACATATGAATCTACGCATCCAAATAGCGTTATACGCCTTCAATTGAGACGTAATGTTATAGCAGCTCCTAATAGAGACAATAGAACAAATGAACTATTTGATACAATGCAAATTGATCATAATGAATGGCCAGAGTATATCTCACATTCCTTCTTTCCAATTAGCTTATACGAAAAGATGTTGAATCTAATTTTTACACAGCTTTCTAATGGAGGGTATTTTGAACAGAATATTTTCCATGAAAACATTGCCGTCACAAAAACGTAGTGTGATACAATTAAAATACATAGACATGTTCATTACAATAGAACATTGATCAGGTTACAATTACGAACGAATTTATATTATGATGATGCATGCAGCAGTAATAAGCCTCAATTCATCATGCAGACACACAAAAAGAGCATGAGTCTTGGAGCGTGTTGTATTGGTGAGGAATGTGGTCGCGTCAGTATAATAAGCATAGGCCAGAGTTTTAGATCTGTCATTGTTGGCTGCTTAGAAGAGCCGTTCGGTTGGTCGTGACGAGGTTCCTGTATGATTTTATCCTTTGAGAAGTGGATTAATCGTAGCATTAAAATGTTTTAGAATATTACTGAAAAGGAAGGAATCATTATTTTTAGCATTATTTCATAAATTCGTTAAAAAATAGCTTTTATTATTCAAGTTTAATTCTTTAATTACACACAAGCCCGAACTGTATGAAGTACACGTGAAAAAGGTAGTTTTGACTTAGTTTTCAGAGGATTGTTAGAACTCGTGTATTCGAACATACTTGCCCGTAATTAGAACTAAAGGTATCCCGTCCTAGCAGTTAAGTAAATTGCTACACTTTAGCACTATGTTAGCAAAGTGATACCAAATTGCGTCACCCATAAAACAAACAGCACTGCACCCTTGTTGCCAAGCGGGCGTGGCTGAACGTGACGGATTTATACAACCTGCACTCAAATAGAATTACTGTGACATAGATTGATAGGGAATTGTGCACATAGTATAATTTGAAGTCAAGAAAAAACGAAACAAAGGTATACTGTAGGAGTTCGTGTATAGGTAACTAGATACTCCGGTTTGGCCCGGGTTGATTCGGGATAAAATAAAATATAGCCTACGTCACTCAAGACTAACGCGGCTTTTCACTAGTGAGGAATTTTCGAAATCGATCTTGATATTTCCATGATAGCCCTAAAAAAACGATCTAATCTTTCCTCTTTATTGCATGAAGCATACAAATGCAGTATAATATACCTAAAATAAATGTTTTATAATGGCACTTAACTTTACAAAATAAATCTTTGCGTATTAAACGCCACGGAAAAACCTAAAGGCTCTATATCAAGATTATAAAAAGTGAAGTTTGTAACTGTGAGTAAGTTACGTTATACGGCGTTATCTCTATATCTTCAGAAAGGTTTTTAAAAATTTTTTATCAATAGAAAGCCAAGATTATTTGTGAGTGTCATAAGGCTATATATTACTTTGTTTTTATCCTGGATAACCACGGGCAGAGCCGGGACGAGCGGCTAGCCACTAGTAATAGATACAAATCCTAATCATTGTGCAATTTGATATCGGCCCTCAGAACGTTACCCTACACCGCGAGCAAACCACAATAAGAAAGTAGAAAGGTACAAAACAAGACGAATCACGAATACGGCGCATTGTATTCAAATACTTATTCAAGAAGTGGTCATAGTATTCCATGTAAAATATTCAAGAACGTATAAAAATGCTTGGATATTTTAATCTTACGTATAGTTCTACTATATAGCAGGTAAACATTTCAAGTATTTAGCCATACAATAGTAAGTAATTAAACGATTAAAGTGACAACTTTTCAACACGAACTATGTTGTTATCACAACAATTATTGTACAATTCAAGCCGTCTGTCTGTCTGTCTGCATTGTTTCATCCAAATTCTGATCGAGTCAAAACGTATATGTGGATAGTCTTACATATATACCGCGAGAAACGCGCAAACTTCGAAGGTTTTAGAGAACTTTGTTCTAATCCACACTGCGATCGACATTTGAAAGTTATCTACATACATGACCGTCGAAATGTAGTGTGTGTGCGTGTCGAAAGAATGAAATGATACAACCATATGCTTCTGTACTCACAAGAGATGAAAATCTCGTTTATAATGTCTATAGTTAATGCGTGCGATTGAGTGACATAAGTTGTGGGCCAGTACCTATGTCATTATTGAAACTGGTTCTGTTCAATGGATCGGTTTTGCGTGATTACATTTAACGAGTATATCATGTTTACGAGATACATAATACAATAGTTGTCTTTTATAAGTTTGCAGAGCGATTAGTTACGGGGGAACGGGGAGTTTATATTACGAGATTCCGGTAAAAAAAGGATAAGACAATTATTTACAAACAAATAGCAATAAAATAATTACTTGTCTGTCATATTTGGAAAACTGCACATTCGAATCAGCAGTTATTAGTAACTATTATAAATTTCAACAACACATAAATAGTAAATGATCTAAGATATGGTGGTATTATTAAAAACTGTGTTAGTCTAATGTTGACGTAACAATACCGCCAATGTGGCGGAACCGTGAGAAATGTCGTCGATAACAGTAATTAGTTCTCTTGTTTGAGAGACAAGTGGATTATCGATGAGCTCTGTTTTTGTGGTGGAGTTTAATCTCTAAAAGTATGAAGATCCTCTTCATGCTCTGGGATTAAATTGTAATTAAGACTTTCAATAGAAGTTTAACAATGATTTACAGCGGATTTTCAACAACCAAACGGTTTATTTGAAAATAATGGACAAGTTTAAAATTGTTCAAATAAAAGTAAATACCTACATTTATTATTATTAATATAGTTGTCTATACAAACATTTAAAAATTTTACACATCATACAATTTCACAAATTCACTATTTTGTTTGTTTGAAAGCACTAATCTCACGAAACTAATCGACCTATCGCAGAAATCCTTTCACCGTTATATACGCACATGATCACCGAGTGCTGTAGGATATTATACCACGGGCGAAGTCGCGGCGGAACGCTTGTCTCTTATACAAAAAAACACACTAATACATTAGATTAACGAACAACGAGAAGTGAAAAATGAGTTTAATTTACCTTCAGTAAAGATTTGATATTTCAACCATAGATATTTATATCTATGGTTGAAATATATATAGTTATAACTACATTCTACAAACGTTCCGATGATTCACACCTTTTCTCAGTACTTGTGTGACAATATAAACGATAAGATATATTTTTCCGTGAAGCCCATTGAGTGCAGGTCGGATAAACGCAAACCGATACAGCCGATGTGACTACTCTTTTAAATACCATTTCTTCGTATATTTACGTAATTGCAGTCGCGTAGCTAGGTAAACAAGGGCCTTAGGGAAAAATTAACTAAATCTAAACTAAAAAAAAGCATGCAGCATTCATGGTATGTAAAATGTATAAGCCTATATATAAATAAACAAGTTAATATTCATATAAAAAATATTTTGAAAATTGGAAAAAAAAATCGATCAACCGAGATTTTCTGGCAGGGACTTGAGGTTTTCCTGAGCTCGAGGCGCCCCAGGGCACTGCCCGGCCTAGCCCCTCATTGTAATTGTAATATGCTTTTGTCGATGACATAATATATATGTGCTGAATAGAAATTATGGATGAACGGCAAAGCGACGGCGGCTTAAATGTTTTTAAAAATTACAAGTGCAATTGAATTTTGAAACACTTACAAATATATATCCATTAATAAATTTGAAATAACTTATTGTAAGTAAATATGTATACTTTTAATATAAGTGGTAAATGTTGAAGAGAACTATTTATATTCAACTTTATAAAAATAGATTTATTCCAGGCGATAAATAGAGTTTATTATTAATATTAAATAGGTAGGAAAAATACATAGATAACAAACTTTTCCAATAAGGAGTGTAGTAAGGCTCCCGTTGTAATTAAGTAGTCGCAAATAAGTTCGCAAGATCTCACTCTATAGTCAAACTAATTTCGAGCTAAACAATGAATGTAGTCAAACTAGAACCCGGAGTTCTGCGGTCCCATATAGTTGTTATCAGTTGAGGCTCCGGCAAATAGCGTTGAGTGGCGGGAAACTTTTGATAAGATTTTTCTTCCTCTTTTATGTATGGTTATGATTTGCAAATATTCGGAACGAAACTCTTACTAACTGACGCTATCTATTCGCCTTACAGCATATAGAATTATAACAGCTACAGCAGAACGACCATTTTCATATACAATATTTTTCGCGTCAAATTGTGTTATTCAAGTTACGCTACGATTTATGAATATTGAGAAGGGTATACAAGATCCCAGTATTCGTTAAATTACCACCTCTATTTAATCATCTGTCTAAACAACATTCACCAAATGGATGTAAAATTTGTGTGTAAAATTAGTGTTCTAGTTACACACACTATTCTATATAGTTCTTCGACGTTATTTAAGTACATTACGTACATAATACTCGTATTGCTTATCAATATTTTATTATATCGATTTATAGATATCAATTACGGCACGGGCGAGGTTAGGTGCGGCGGTTTACAACTACATACTTATAGATAACTTGGATAGCGGGACTAATTATTTGAAGAAAACAAGCATAGACTAACATTATATCGAGACACTAGCAGGGCGCCCCGACTCCGCCTGAAGCTTCCTACCGATAATAGAACTTAAAGTCGTTTTAAGTTCTATTATCGGATAATAGAACTTAAAGTTAAATAATTTCATTTATTATCCATCACTAACCACAAAAAATTATAATTGAATTAAGAACCTCATCCTTTTTTGAAGTACATTATAAACATGAAGAAAAACATCGCATTTGTTTTGTAAAGCCTTAAAACACATACAACGGTAAAAGCTTTCCTCTTTTGAATATTTGTGTAGACTAAATAAGGTTGAATTATAATGTAAATGATCTCGGAGCTCACGGTGAATCAAAAGAACTCTCTGTTACCGGTAACGATGCATGAATGTATATACATTATACAATATATACGGTATCTATAGGTATTTTATATTGTACTTCGTTTCAACAGTTTACTGAAAGACGAAACGATCTTTTCTCAATTCCACATCAATTATTTTCATTTTTATATAGAAGCAAAATTTGAATTTCGAAAAATAACATGAAACCTCATTTCTCTATTTACGAAAAAATATTAAGTCCATTCATTTCGTATCAACTCAAGTGGCGGGGTTAAAAATGTTCGTTCAACCACAGATAGCACAAAAAGGTATCGATTATGTATCGTTATCGCGGCTTATCGGATGGCGTCCGATAACCACCGTCCTCAATGTTTGCACTCGGCTCTACGGTTAATCAGAGAAAATATTTGTTGTTGCTACAAAATATTACGTGTAAAGCCATGTTGATCGTGTTTAAAGTTTGTCCATCGATTTATTGAATATTGATTCTTTAAAAATCTGCTTCTTTTAATTCTTTATACAACACATATTTATAAAATAAGCACCGATTCGCTTCGGCTTCGTCTGTGGTACATATAGCCACATGGTGAAAGAAGTTTTGAATTCGGTACAGTCCGTTTTAACAAACAAAAACCACTATAGCTAATTATTAAAGTTTATATATACATTCTTCAAAGACAGACCTTTAATATGTAAACCTATAAGTTTTAAACTTTTATTTTACTGAGTAGGCTTATCATCTGATGATTATGTATTAATTTTTCTATTGAAATTTCCAAACTTCTATTTAAGATGGCACAGAATGAAAACCTATATGCCGTTTAAACAGCATATATTTAAAACACCAATTGATTTATGTATAAGGCATAGACAACTTTCTTATTTTAGGTAATTCTGATTCCAATACATTAAAGTGTGGAAAAATAGATTGTCGATATGAGCTGATTCGCTCTAGTAAATAATAGACAAATTGACACAATTACAGCCTTGATACCAATCTAATGTGATGAGTCTCAAGGTCGGCATGATATCACAGCTTCAGACAGACAATCGCGATGGAGTCACATTTTTGATTTCACAGTTGTCGATTAAATGATTGGCTAACATGGACTGAAGAATATTCATGTAAAATTAAGTAACTTCAATCTTATCTATTCTTGAAAAATAACATATATTGAGCTGGGTTATACAGGTTTCCCTAACACTGGTTGTTATAAAAAAAGTACAGTAATGTCAATGTTGTAAGGCAGTAATTGTCCTAAGATAGAACTAGAAGTTAACATTGAATTTTTTTACAAAACCTATTGGTTGGATTAAAAACATTTAACATCATAATTTTTCAGCCGAACCTTGAGAGGCCTAAATGTATATCATTTGGCAGTATAAAACGGTAATCAGTTGTAAAATCCACACTAGATAATAAAACATTGCACAAGCCCTATGTACGACCATGGCCTGATTTGCTCACATGTTATTTAAAAAACACATGTTATCTTGATTCAAACACCATAATATATCTGATAAGAGTTAAACAAAAATTGTAATAAGGTCAATTTATACAATAACTTATCCCTTCATATACAGTATGCAAGTACTTATCTAATAAGTTAGTTATTTAAGTCAACTTTTATACTAATAACTGATCTGGAAAACATACAGGACAACCTGTGGAGGTTTAAAAAACCAGCTGAAGCTAGTTTCAAACTCTTTGAGTGGCGTTTAGTTGTATTATTATATATATATTAAATAATTGCTGACTACATACGCTGGGTTTTCTAAGAGGCTTATATTTATGAGGATAAAAAGACCTCTGTTTATGCCTCTGTTAACAACAGCCATGTGTAGTTGAATTCAAATAATTGTTTTTAACAATAAATGGAACCACCTACAAATTGTCAGAATTAGACCAAATTTAAATGGGTCCACATTGCAGGCACCATCTTTCAAATAAATAAGAATCATAAAAATTGGTTCAACCAGCAAAAAGTAATGACAAACACAAAAAAAAATTCAAATTGTAAACCTTTTTTAAAGTTGGCTGAAAATACAAAATTAAAGCTTTATTAATAATGTTGTACGGGGAAGGAAGTAGTACTAACATTCACAACATAGTATTAATAACATTTTTAGTGACTATAGTAAATGTATTTGTATTTTTTTTTATTGAAAATAGTATAGATTGAAAAAAATTGGTGTCACTTAGGCACATGAGACCAAAAGAGATATGATTGCTCTGCATCACTGGTGGCCGAGAGGTGTTGCCATTGTAGAGACATGATTAATGCGGGTTCAAATCCTTGTGATAAAAAAAATTCTATCCAATCAAATTTCTCATGGTAAAGATGAATTAAAATGAGAGTATCAGTACACTAAAAATTATCATTAGCTAGATTAATTTATTTAATTCGTTGTATTCAATGCTTTATAACCATTGGTACTGAAAATTTAAGAAAAGTGTATGAATGTTTCATTAATATGCCAAAAGAACATCTATCTAGAAATTTTTAACTTAGCCTTAGCCATGGACTATCACCATGTACACATATTATATCATAAATCATGTAGATTAACAATAAAAATGTAAATAACTAATAAAAATAAGACATGTTATTTTCATTAAAGATGACTATTTTATAGTACATAAGTATATTGTGATTTTTAAATAATCTCTCTGTACCACTATGGTCTATTTTATAGTTTTCACCTACTGTATTTATGTTAATCAAAAAGTCTAATAAGTATACAAAATAGAATACTCTTATGAGTACTTTGTGCATTATTTTACTTTGTAACATATACCTGATACAGAGTATAAACAAAACTGACTAGGCACTTGAGATAAAATAACAAAATTCGTCACTACAGCCTAATATCAAATATGCATACAAAACAATTATTATACATCATCTATTTGTAAATAGTAACTACTCACCTTGCGGAAAGCGAACAGTTCATTTTGAAGCTTCTGTCTTTCAGCAGAGGGCTGCTGCCCCTTGCCGCGAATAAACTTTAGCATCCTGCCAGCCTGCAACAAGACAATCACTTAGCGCACTTCACAAACACTGCTAAACATACATACAAACACGACCCTACCATTTTTCATACTAAACTCACGACCACAAACACGAGTAAACCGACCGGCAGCGAAAAGCCGACTGAGTTCAGAACGCTCAAATAGCAATGACTTCGCGTTGCCACCGCCTAGCCTCGCAACCAGATAAAATTCTTTAAATCACCAGATAACCGACACAAAGATAACTTATAAAGTAACATAATAACATTATTTGTAAAGCAATATAAATTATTAAACTAAAATCACTATCCCGATTCCAGATCTTGGCCAACGCCTGTCAAACAGGTTACACGTCTAGTACACGGATTTTTGTTAAAATGATAACTGAACTACGTTTTTTATTAGTAGTATATCACACTTTACATACCTAATTACGATTGTTTGTTGAGTTTTAGTTATAAAATCCAACTTTAAGGAAATGTCAGACAACTCACAACGGCGTTAGAAATACATACAAACACCACAAAGCAACGCACGCACGCATAAGTTACACACCCACACTATAACAAAATGTGACGTAAGTCGTGACTGGTTTCTCGGATTGCCAGTAGCAACATTTTTTTCCCCCTTTGAATATACGATGCATAACACTAGTAAAGAATTATGCCCAAAAGTTGTTGAACATGTTTAAATCAAATTAAAATAAATTAGTTCCAATATGAGCACAAGGGGAACCGTATGCAAATTTAATGCTGCAATTAATTTGACCTGTTTGGCTAAAAGATGTCAAAGTAAGGGAATTCTTATAAAATGGCAACTCTTTATTTCCTTACGTTCAGAAATCTCCCAAAAATATTAATAAAAATGTGATTTGCAGCATATTGGATCAAAAAGAAAGATCTTTCATGAATTTTAAATTTGTAAATGTTTTTTTTTTAATTATGAATTTTTCTTAGGGTTTGCTTTAAATGCGAGTCATAGAATATATTAAAAAAAAAGGATTAAGTTTCTGTTGCTGGTGGCGCCGCAGACGAACAGTGCAAACGGTTGGAATCGGAACTAATTGGACAAGTTATTCTGTATCTGTAATTGTCAGTGTTGCCACCTTAGCCCTTTTCGGGCGGAATCTGATGATTTGACCCGATTTTAAACCCTTCTTTTAGCCCCTAAGGGGCAAGCTAGCTCTATTTAGTACTTTTAGGAATTGTCTTGAAATAAGGACGTTTTTGCAATTTTTTGCCTTTAGCACCATACCAGGGGAGGGTCTGTTTACAAAGTGAGCGTTCTAATTGGCCTCTGAATTCCTAAACATCCAATCAAAATGTTTCGACTTGGAATTATTATATGACAGAATTACAATTGAACCAGAAAAACTTGTACTTTTTAGCGTTTTTAGAGTGCCGAGTTGCGCTTTTTAGAAAAATAAAGTGGCAACACTGGTAATTGTGTAATGTACTTGGAATTAAAAGCATATCATTTTCTCGCATTTTGTTGTAGGTATATTGGTAACCAAGTTCGATTTTCCTTTGAATTTTTTCGCAGAGTACATTACTAATTATTAATTATAAAGGTACGAACATACACAAGCTGCTTGAAGTTTTGATGAAAATTAAGTCAAATATTTATGATACAAATAAATTAGTATTTGACAAATTATGTTCTAAATGCAAATTATATCTAAAATATAAAATTCTCGTGTCACAGTTTTCGTTGCCATACTCCTCCGAAACGGCTTGACCGATTTTAATGAAATTTTAACCTCTCTCAGTGCAACCGGTTGCCTGGAAGAAATTGCTATTTAGCGATAAGACCGCCACTTGTGATAATGTTCCCTAGGTCTCAATTGATTAAGTCTCAATTTGTAATTATTTCAAAACAATAAAGCATAAATAAATAAATAAATAAATTATAAACTTGTCTTTGCATAACAAATTATTTACTTAAAACTTTGAGAACTACTTTCCTCTCATTCGTTAAACCAGAATTTAACTTGGTGCAGCAATTTTTGAGTTTATTGCAAACAGACAGATAGACAAACGCAGTCTCTTTTACAATATATAACGAAAAAAAGGCAAAAAATAGATTGCTTTTATATTCATGTGGAAACACTCGACCTTTTGAAAATTCTTCTACTATTTTAAAATTCGTTTTTTCTGAATTTGATAGACAATTTTTTCCTGGGTCGACCCGAACGTAGCTGGAAACTGACCATTATGACTTTAAGTATGACTGTTTAAAATTAGAATTTAGAAGCACACGGGCTTAGGATTTTGGACATTGAGGCAATAATAGCTCTTGAAGAAGTACGAAAAAATCTTATTTTTGTATATTATGGCTGTAGGCTCCTAGAAACGTAATTAATTTCGTCAAGAACGTAGCATAAACGATTAAAGGCCCCACTCAAACAATTTATCTCAGAAAAGAGTGAATAAACAATGAGCGGAAATAAAAAGGATTATTTTTACATATTTATAGAACCCTTGTAAAGGATTGTTCGCTAACCTCACCCCCGGACTACTTAACCTACAAACGGGATGTCGTTCATATCCTTTTGTATTTATGATTTTCTTTATAATGTGAAAGTTTTTTTGTGCTCAAATGATGCATCGAGTAAATCATAAAATAATGTGATGTTTTAATTTTTAGTTTTATAGCAGTGAAATGTTTTATAAATGAAAATTTGGCCGGACGCAGCTACAACGGCTTTTGCGTACCTATTGTTTTGCTTAACCAGCTTTAAAATCTAGAAGTTGTTTTCCGATACCACAAGTCATAGTATTTTACATCGTTTAGTTAACTTTACATCGCCATTACTCAGTTAAATATGTATTTATTATGAACTTATGGTCCATACCGGCACTACCCGTAGTACGTTTATATTAGCATTAGCCTAATTGTTCGAGCCGTTCTCGAGTTTTAAACTACAAATGTGTGAATTCATTTTTATATTAGATTGGATTAAAGTATAGAAGTATATGCAAGTGGTTGTATAACATAGAATACGATTTTAGTCACGGATGAATCCGCGGGGAAAGAAAGTACTTTTATAGCTTATGTTTTAATCTGGTTCATAAGCTAACATCCCTGTAAAGTAACATCAAAATCCGTTCGGCTGTTTTCGGGTGAGAGCAACAAACATACATCCATGGCTTCCTTTTCACGTTTATAATATTAGACGGATATGATATGACACACATACATATAGCTACAAAGCTATACACGGCATATACTTATGTATGCATCTCAGATGTTCTAAATATAAATAACATTCATTCTTATCTATCGGATAAATTTATAAAATACAGATTATATATAGGCATGTTAGTTGTAACGGCACCCGGGTAATTTGTTATACATAACCCATAAGTAGATAGGCAACATTGTTAGCGGTATGTGTCGAGCGAGGCATAACCGCGAAACTACATTATCCTGTTAGGAATCGAGAGAAGACGGTAGAACGTTTGTGGGTATATTGTGTTCTGCGAGCCGGTTTTTAGAGACCGTGACGACAACGATACGATATTTTGATTTTTTTGTGCGTAGGTTGATTCATTAGTAACGATTGTTGGAGTTTGGAACTTAATCTTCGGATTAGTGTTCGATTCAAACTCCTTCGTTATTTTTAATATAATTTTCCATCGATATTTAAATAAATACCTTAATGAACTATAAAAAATAAAAAGTTTTTTATAACGCAGATAGTCAAAAGACGAAAAACAGTTGTAACGTATTTTTGAGACAGAGCTTTTGATAGCCCTTTTTTAGAAACTAGAGATCCCCGGCTTTGCTTCGTGGCATATATATAGGCTTATAGCCCTACTCAATAAATTAGCTAACTAACACTGAAATAATTTTTCAAATCGGACCAGTAGTTCCTGAGATTAGTTCGTTCAAACAAACTCTTCAGCTTTATAATATTAGTATAGATTATTTGACTTTTAAAATTAGCGTTAATAGGAAGACGATTAAACAAATTTTGGTTCGGAAAAACAATAAGCTACTAACGTCCATGTTGAAAGATAGAAAAAAAAACATCTTGACTTGTCTGTGTGTCTATGTGCCAGTGGCATCCTAGCTCCCGAACGGGTCAACCGTTTTTTTGTTTTAAAGTTGAATAAGTATGGGTTGTGGTGTTTGTTGTGTGAAAAATTAGCGCCCTGCGCCACTATAAAATAGCAGAGCAAACATTTTTTTTTTTTATTTTCCCTACATGGGTATACTTATATAGCCTACGATAGGATTCATATTTAAGATATGATAATATCTAAGTCCATTTACTTTGACCGAATACTAAACAAGTAAATTATTAGTTATGGCAATAACTCAGTCGTTTAGATGTCTCTGGAGCGTCAGATATAAAGGCACGTTTCACGGGCGGCGACGTTACCATGGCTACATCGATTGCTGTCGAGCGCATCTTGCATCTGCACAACACCAACCTAATAAACGGTGTTCTGAGAAGTAACTTTACCACTCGCAGACAGCTTTATGAAATTGTTTGACAAATTGTACAAGCGTGTCTGGCTTTAATATTGATTTTAATTACTAATGTTTTTGTTGGCTGTACTTTGGAGCACTTTAAGATGGATGTACGTGTTTTGTAGAGGATAAAGTATGTATCGTCACAAGGCTCTGATTCGTTGCGCTATATTTTGCATATGATGTTTGTTCTACTAGCATACTGGTTTTCAATTTTCAAACGGTTTTATCGCATAACGTTTGCACAAAAAACGGATTGCGTTTTTAGTCACGTTTCAGAATAAAATGCATTTTTGCTGCAGCAACGTTTTTTGAAATCCTTTTCTACCATATTTCGAAGTATGTATGAACTATAAACGAGGACACGCATCGAAAAAATTTGTATATTTGTTTTTATTACCAATGGAGCTATATAAATTGGACATTTTTTTTTATATTGCATCTTTTTTGTGTCTGAATTGTCCGTACAGTGTATGAATTAATCATAAATTAATAATGAATTTGGATATATATAAAATTATTTTATTTATTCCTCTACTCACTTCTCGGACATGATCCATTTTCAAATTTTTGTGTATGTTTCAGTCTGGAATTTTTTTTCTGGGCAAAAAAATGTTTGCCGAATAAGCTAATTCTATATAGTATCTAGATTTTCTATAATTTCCTTTCGATTTCGATGATTTTAAAATATTCCTACTTTTCACTAGTACCTATTCCTATTGTTATATTATTAGTTATTATAGTTTTTATTTTTGATTGGCTGATGCATTTGGGATCTGCCCCGGTTTCGCCTGTGGTACAACATATAGTCTAGGGATCACGTACATATCCGACCCAGAATAGTGCGACAAACAAAATCTTCAGCTTTATACAGGGTGTGGCGCAATAGATGGATTACACACCTCATAACACCAGTATATCATTATGAGTATAGATTATACAATACACCCGTAACTTAGTAAATTAATCAGCGAAAGGATACGCTGTTACGTCCTTGTGTAGTTTAATTTGTTTATCTCAGGAAATTTAATTAAAACAGCGAGAAGTTTCAGGATCGCATTATAAATCACATTATTCTCTGCGGGTTAGTTCGCCCGGCTTATCTGTTCAACCTCTTTGTCTAGCAAATACTAGATTACTTGTGAATTTAATTTTAATTGGGTTTCACCTTAAATATTGGTTAATTCACAGTCACGTAGTGTTTGCGCTTGTAGGTATTACAGGTTTGAGGTACTGAAATTGTCTCCTGGCTATTTTCATTAGATTAACGTTTTTTTCATTGTAGTTGTAATATACTAAAACCAAATAGTTTTAATGTAACATATAAGTTCAATATTACTTATAAATACACATACCTACTTGTTTCATTACAATGGAATATGTAAATATATGTCCCTCCGGCTCCCCCACTCACCGAACAAAACACAGCAGAATGCTATTTCACGCCGGTCTTCTGTGGGGGTGTGGTACTTCCCCGGTGCGAGCTGGCCCAATTCGTGCCGAAGCGTGCTCGACTACCACATGCAAAAACATATAAAAACCGAGTCATCAAACTATACAACGTTGCAACTGACGAACAATTTTTAAAAATCTTTTAAAACCATTGAACGTATAGTAGGTATGTGAAAGTATAAAATTCATCCTCAAAATGGTAGATTCATTATGTGCTACTTTATTTAGTACTAAATGTTTATGACCGCTTCGACATACCACCAAATAGTTACTACCCAACGCTGCTGCATTAGTAATTAGGTATTTATTCACTTTAATTCCAAGTCTTGCAGGATTAAGCGTATGTGATATTTCTGGATTTTATATTCTAGAACTTACCAATTACTAATATGACTAATTCGCACTTTGTATTATTCCACTGTCTTTGTCAACATTATGCTGTTGAATTAATCCATTTCTTTATCAAAACACAAAAAGAGAAAAAAATAATCAACTGTATATTACGTGAATTCATATTAAATGTAAAATATTGCAACCTACAAATAACGATGCTTAATATAAATAAACAAAGAAGTCATCTCTCAATAATACAACATTTTTCATTCATCCAAAGGCATTTTACCTTCAAGAAATAGGCTAAGCTTATAGGAATTTATTTCAGAATATCTTTATAATAATCGTGAACAACGGGATTTATTCAAAACGTCACAAAGATCAGAAGCCAACCAAATTAAATTCCATGCTTTCTCCGAGACTTCAGAAAATATATAATTAAATTAAATATTTGCGTATAAATGAGCTTTTTTGGAGATCTTTGTCAGATGAAATCGTTCTTTGGGACGCCGTGACGAATTGCTTTGATGCTTACGATTTAACGGTTACACTTGATATCTTTTTCGTTATTTTGTAAACGTTGTCAAAACGATATTCTCATAACAAGACGGCTTACAAAGAAACTTATTTGTTCTATTACCCGTGCCGTTCTAGTGGGTGGCTTACGGCGATGACTAATATGAAAGAAACCGTATAATAAAATGGTAATATATTGCATTTTTTAGAGAAAAATTTTATCAATTTTCACAATAAGGAGCAATACTTGAGTTATCATAGAAATATGCCTACTACAAGAAGACTTTGAAGTTTGAAGACATAACGTTTTTTTTATATCAGAACAAGCAATGGAGCAGCAACAGCAACAGCAAGCAGATGGGCCACTTGATATTAAGAAGTCACCACCGCCCATATATACGTCAAGACTCGGTTGGAGGCTATACTATAAAATATCATTATTTCTATTTATTTTGATAATAATGTTCATGTGTTACACACGGGTTACGGAAAGGTTATGGGCTATTAAGAAATTACGGATTCAACTTTTCTATAAAATAGATGTGAAATTAATTACGATAATATGATGCCAGTAGGTACAGAGTTACACAGATACACCTTTGCATATGTACACATGCACACAGGTAAACACGTACATGGGTACACAGGCATACATGTACACGGGTACACAGGTACGGTAGGTATATAAGTTTAAATATCATATTTTTTCTTTATCTGATTCTTTAAAATCTCGTTCTTTTGGCTCTGTTAAATCATTGAATCTCATAAATTTATTCATGCTAAAATTAAGGTTATAGTTCCATTGTTAAAAAACGACAATAAACTTCTATTATTATGACGTTCCGAAGTAAAGGCAAATAACAAAAAGAAAAAAAGCATTTCTATGAATCGACAAAATAAACTAGAATTATTTTATTAGTCATTTTACAGTTACCTATTTAATTATGTAAGCCAGTAAGCCTTCGCATAATTACGCGACCTTAACCTAGCTGGGTACTGACTCATTGTTTGTGATTTCTATAAAACATAGAAATTGCCATGAACTCTGAGTAATGCGTCCTTGGGAGGGCGATGTCGGGAAATTGTGAATTTATCAATATAATCAATAATAATTACGGCTGCTTGTAATGTTCATATTTATCTATTAGTATACCTTATTCGTCTTTTTGGGATAAAATTTAAGAGCATAATATTTATGATAAGTTAAAAGTTTTTGGCAGTATAGATATCAGTATATTTGTTCTTCTTTTTGATTAAAACCTTTAATCGTTGACACATGTAAGAGCGAGGCAGCGGTCTGATGTTAGTTTTGATTTCGCAATGGATCTTATATGCACAGAAAATTATTTAAACTAAATTTAGGGGTAAAAATACAAACAAAATTTTAAATACATTTAAAGTTACTTATATCGCATGAAATTGTTTTAATAAAGTTGGCATTGCGGTTTCACATTTTTCAGGTCAAGTTAAAATTATAAATGCGTAAGTTTGAGCAAGCATGAATTGGGTCACAGTCGAAGTACTTTATATTAAAATCTTAAAGCATGATACTATATTAATACAATACAGTGCATATCTAAAATAGAACACATTTCCTCTTAAATGCCCTCGTTTTTCTATAAGCCTCCTTTTCGCAAAACCGTTTTCGGTGAAAACTCTCCAATCCCTCGAATTTGTAAGCTTTACAAACTCCACAACACTTATTTGGACATTTTCAATTTGATACGACATATATAGTACAGACTCAATGCTTCAATTTGTATTGTGGATATAGTTCCTGCAATTCGCTGTAAGTAGGTATAAAAACTTTTTACATAACTAGTTTAATTTAAGCTTACATTGATGCAGTTTCTTGTTGGTAGCCGTGTTGGTTGTAAAATTATTGCAAACACAGACAGCTTTGTACATTTAAAATAAAATTGTAACCGTTTTTGAATGTTGCCAAATATTGTGAATTAGAAAATATATCTAGGTTATACTCGAAGTTGTTATTATTATATTAGAGATAAGGTAGCTTATGTATACCCAATGTGTAGTTAGAACAATTTATTAAAACAACACAATCTAATCACAGAATTCGTGCCTCATGTCATAATCGTAATAAAATTTCATCACCGTATGCCTTTGATTCGAATTTATAAAGTTCATGAATATTAATGTACTGAGTCACGATGTTAACTGAATAATATGATCAACTTGTTCAAATTATTTCGAGGAAATTCGGAAATGTATGGGGAGTTATCTATAATTTGTATGTGAGCTCATACTTCGTAATGAAATTGTGACTTTTGTTTATTCGGCAAGGCTTTTCACAGAAAATAGCATTAGGGAGAATTGTTCGTTAACATACGTATTTACAAAAGGTTGTATATATAAATTATCGAATGAAAAAAATCTGCTATTTCATTTTGAACAATGCATTAAAATACAATAGCAACATCACTCTTACTTTCCTGATTCACACAACATAAATTCTATCCGTTTATTTTTCAGTCCCGATAGCGAAAACAATAGTTTCCGAAACACTGCATTTTCTCCAAGTTAGAGCGATAGAAACCGAGTCTGGATATCATGCCAAAAGTTGCAAGTGAAATTTATGTTCCTATCTAAGCTGGCAAAATGTTCTTTTCTTTATAATACATCCTATAAAAAGGCATATATGTTTTTGGTTATGAGTTTATTAATTTTTTCAATTTACAATTTAATAATTGGGTAAGGTATGACGCCCCAATTTCAGCAGACTAGTTTCCGCCCACGGATTCCGGTTGTATTGAGGTAAAATAAATTGTATTGCGTTGATCCAAACTACGTAATATATCCAACTCCATAGAGTACTCTATATCCAAATGGTAGGTAACTGGAATGTATTGGAGTGGGTGTATGAACCATCTAATTTGTGTCAAAGCAAACTCATTTCTATTTAGAAAGTAATAAGACATTATTTCTCAAAAAACCTATGTATTAAAAATCCAAAGTTTTATTCCTCATTACACACCCTAATCCAGATAACTGGTCAAATAAACGACATCTCCACGAGACTGATTACTTTTCATTACTGAATCACAGAGATAGCGTCTTGAACTACATTTTCATTCCTTGTAAATTCCAAACACCTATCTAACAATTTTACGATTTTACGACCCATACCATAGCTACATACGGAACAACTAATATAGAAGCTATTATGTTCTATAAATGTGTTATAAGTATGTCAGCAAATGTCTCAACAACGAAGTCATTTTACTCAGAAACTTTCCTTCCCCGAGAGCCGGAGGCGCACATAACATAGCTCGGAAAAGATTCGCACACCCTACGTGTTTGAAAATACGGGTAAAGACAATTGAAGCGTTTTGACGCCTTCTCCTCTGTCTCGGGATACGATTTCCACATTTCTTTAAGTATATCTCTGTAATCCTTCGTTTAATCAACCCAATTTTATCTATATGTTTATATCTATCTACATTAATTAAATGAAATGTTTGATACTCATTTATGAGAAACATTTTGTAACGATTTTCTAAAGAAGAATTCATCTAGTTTTTTCTGGAAATTTCATAGTGATTTTATAATTAAATAGCGCTATTCCAATTCTAAAGAGCTTTCAGAAAGGACGTTTGGTGTTTCAGTTAAATAAGTGCAATCATGTTTATTTTAATGCAAGATCTAAAACGACTACAATGGCTATGCACCTATTTATTCTGTCAGTGCCCACAAATTCCCTCCGGAGTTACGTCAAAAGAGCTATTCCCGGTAAAATGTTTTTTAAAGGCAATCACAATCGAGTCGTTACTATGATTTCTCACTTTCTTTGACTCGAACTATAAAAACCCTATTTGTAAGCTCTCTTGGCAAAAATGTCAACAAACATTGATGATAGAACCCATAGGTTGTTGAAAGAGAGCCCTTACGTTGATTTTAATGTACATTTTGTAATTTTGACGTCACATAACATTTATCATCAGTATGGGACAATAAAGATTAAAATAAATACATGGTGACTTTTTTCGTTCATTGTGGTCCTTTTTACAGAAATATCCTTTGTTTCAGTGGTACACGATATAATTATGGGTAAATCCCGATCCACAGGATGATAAATTGTGTTGAATTGATCAGATAATTAAAATCATGCGTTAAGACTTTTTGTGCGAGAAGATTAGGTTATAGCACGATCATATAATATAAACTCAAATGTTGTAAACAAACATATTGTTATAAATAAATATATTTTTCAAATGAATTTTCAGACTCTGTAACACTAATGTTCTCTGAAAATTTAATAAGAAGTAAGAAATTTGAAAAAAGGCCTTAGATAATAACATGAATATGATTTATTTTTCAGTTTTATAAATATCTCTATATAGAGATTATATTATAAGCACGACAAAAATATGAGAACGCATAGTAACCTAACAAAATGCAATAGCTTCAGTATGCATCCAATTTCACTGGCTGACTGTGAAAGGATCTTGGATGAAAAACTAGACAAAAAAGTAATCGCAATGTTCATGGAATGGGGAAATTTCTCGATAGCTTCGCCATTTCATTAACAGCGAATCTTTTGTTCCCTCCAACTAAATCGACTTTTGTTTCCGATGAAATTAAACTACGTTAAAGATTTAAATTTCATCAATTCTATTATAAAAATACAAAGGCTAAAAATAAAAAGTTACATAAATATCAGACTTTGTTATAACATTACATTCATAATATATGATTCGTTCATATAGAGTCGTAGATAATGCTCACGACATTTTACATTATAATTTAATCAAACACAACACACATTCTTCGTGTGGGAAAGTGTAGTCTAACAGGGTACTTAGGCTTACAGCTGGCTTATAGTGATTGATTATTATAACCAGTAAATATATGAACTATTTTATTGAGATATTTATACAGCGATTTTTGTTTATAACACTTTAGCCGTATAGGTAAACAAACGTAACGATTTATAAATAGAAAAAACACAGAAGAGCTTGAAATATTGGGTGAAATCCAATTGCAAACAGCGTGCCCTCCAAGAGGTGTAAAATTTTGGTGTACGAGTAAGAATTGTTTTAAAATACATCCCTGCTATTCCAAGTTTATTTTGATCTCAATACCCAATGCAGTATCTCTTATAAATGTACATATTCTATCAATATACCTACATGTTTAATCAAGCCAAAGTCAAACTGTTACGGCTTCAGAATATCGATCTAGTAACACAGGTGGCTTGAGCACGCTTCACAGCTCTCACACTTGCCTCGTTAAAACTGGAGGACTCTTGTGAATTTTACACTAGGAAAGTAAGAAAGGGGTTTAGAGCTGGATGTTAACTAAGTATTGTATGAAATGACAGCATGACGTGTATCCTTAATGTATCATTTACTGCGCAATTGTTTATGTGAGGGCGGGAAACTGATGAAGTGGTTCGCGGTGGTAAGCGATCGCCACCGCCCATGAACATTTGCAGATATTTAATAAGGGAAAGAGACAGATTTTTAATAAGTTGGATGGACTGGGAATGGTGAGGAAAAGGATATGGGACCCTGGCTCCCTCACTCACCGAATAAAACACAGTAGCATTTGCATACTACTATAGCGTATAAGCGTTGGACCGTCCCCAGAACCAGTAGACAAAATTTGCCGAAGCTTGCTTGACTCTCGTATAAAATTTTAATAACGTTATAATCATTTTATGAAATATCCTCATATTCGGTACAAGGATACGTAATATAAATTCCTATTGTGAGAATTAACTTTCATTATGAAACCCGAACCTTTTCAATACAATAAAACATAATTGGTATCGAGTTCCCTTAATTTAAGTAATTTATTTACTCATATTTCGTATTAATTTTAATGTAATATGGTTTCGAACAAACTCAATTGGAACAAATTCAATCAGATAGATAAAAAAGAGTTAAATGAAATGCAACGTGGAGCTATCATAATGAAATAATGAATGGTAGTTTATATCAGTTAACAACCAACAAAAAAATGAAACTTTTTATATATTATCATGCTTGATGATTGAGTAAAATTCCTAAGTCTTAAAGTAGCTAAAATTACATTAAATATTTCGTTCCCAAATCTTGAAAATCTTCATAATTTTGGCCTGTGTATATTCATTATTATCTCGTCTTTACCATCATAAGGCTTAAGCAAGACCGTGAGTCCCCTTCCGCAATATTGATTGACGGAACGTCTAAAAATAAGTCGTTGTGATTGGTCCAGCGATTATATTACCCAGCTTTCACTGGTATGAGAGGAAAATGAGTGGAGCCCTCGATAAATCGTTGAAAATGTTTTAGGTTTAATGAAGTAAGAATTTATTTAAAACCGGACTAATTTCAAATTAAGAAAATTTGAATTTTTAAGCGTAGTGTGTGCTTAATTCGTATAATTATTTAGTACTATTGCTGTTTTAATTGTATATTTACATACGATACAAGATGTCTTAGTGTAGGTATGCAGTTCATATTATCTTTTTATGACATTTGTTTCTTATGTAATAAAAAAAAACACCATTGCAATGCATCATGTTTAAGTCGTGATGCAGCGAAGCAATACATTATAACACAATTTTTAATTATACGAGTTTCAAAGAAAAATGTGTACAAATGACTTTTCTATCTATCATCTCTCAAAACTTGTCCCTATTTTATCAGGGGTGCAGGATTCCAGCACACAATATGTAAAGAAACGAAAATCATTTATATTAATTAAAAATGCCGTTTAATAACTCTTGATGTCTAAAATCCCAAAATTTACTGATAGTTGAACCCCGTTAGCACATGAATAGAACAAAATAGTTTAGGTCCAAAATATATGGAATACATACTGCCCACATTCTTACGACCATTGATAGAAGAGATCAATAGAATTGAAACGTAAAAAATGTTTTTAAACATACCTCCCAAGAAGTTCCTAACGGATACGCTACATGCATTGTTCCCGTACAATATTACCAGTTTCCCGTCCGCGGAGTTAGATTAATGTGTTTGTGAAATATAGCCGTTCCTGTAATATTTCTTCCTTCGTTATCAACTTTAAAACTATTTTTCTATAATAATATTGCGCGAAAAGAGGTGAGTTTGAAGCTGAGCAATCGTGTCAAAGGATAGGACGCTAGTTATTGCAATAATGCTTTTTTTTCAAATCATTCATCTTAACAATACTGGTAAAGATATGTGTTTTGATCAGATAAACCAGAACGTAGCAATAAAACAAAAAATCATGAATTGAAGTTTTCAGCTTGACGTAACGTAGCACAAGAGAATCTATCTATCTAATTAGAACTAAAAACTTGGAACTGATCTGAAAACCAGTCCAATTTAATACATACAAAATCATCAAACGATTGCAATCCAAAGCTATACGTATATAAATAACAGATTAATTACGTGCCGTTTACTCTCGCTCAATGCAGTAATGGAATCAAAAGAGAATCGAGCCACATAGAGCAACGATCGCTTACGTGGTCAGTCGTCGTAAGGTTTCGATCAACACAATGCGGAATATACGAGATTCACGAGGGTTTCCACTGGCTACATGTCTGGGTGAGATTGCATGAACAGGAAATCGTGTCTACCTCTTTATAAAGAAGAATTCTTTCAAATGAGATTAAATTTAGAAATAGATTCCTTTGAATCTCTACCATTTATTTATACGACTTTAATTTAGATAATTGTATTTTCTTCATTCTGATATCTTTTTACGTTCGATCTATATCATTCAAGATATTTTTTATATTATTTGTCATTAACAAACTCCCGAACTATACCTACGTCTTCTAAATATAATCAGATGTTTCTCCTATTATTTTATTTGAATAGAATAGTAGCTCATATGCTTATTCCGGATGTAATATACTTTCAGTAGTTTAAATTGTCAATATTGTTGATGGTGTTTAATATAATTATTCTATCACTTACACCCTTAATGTTAATTTACAGGCGTAAGGCCTGAAGAGTAAAGCAAGTGGTCGTAGCGTTTACCATCAGGTGACCTGCTACGACATAAAAAAGTATTCAAAATAATGTAACGGTTTTCAGTCAATTTTGAATATGACCATGTTATACCATTTTCAAACTGCGAATATTTTTGGCATGGGTAATTAATAGTATAAATCGATACTTTCTTTAATTAGTAAGTAATCTTTTCCTATTTTCCATATACATTTCTTTAAGTACAACATTCAGTATTGCCTGACTTAATGTTCGCAGTTCTCACAAGTTTATCAGGGGACTGGGACATAACAATTTTTTTATCTGTCCAAATGTTTTTAATCTACGCTATTAAAAAGCGAGTCTAATTCATGCATAGCCTCATAATGAAACCGAGAATCGGTTCTAATCATGAAATGATCAAAATTGTCGACGTTAGGCAAAACAAAGGTCTGAAAAGGGCGAGCGGTTTCCGGATGAAGCGCGCAGTATCGAATCCAGCCCACCCCTATAATCACAGAATCGACAGTCGACAGACGCTCTCTATATCATATATAAAAAGTCGTGTTAGTTATATTAACTTATAAGTCAAGCGCTTGTTTCCTTGTTGATGAGGATACTAACAATTGTAAATTTTAATAAGTCTAGTTCATAGCCAGATCGAGCCACATGAGCTAGTAGGTAACGTAAGCATATTCGGTATATATTAATATGCATAGTTATAAATAACTAGACGCTCGTCCCGGCTCCGCCCGGATAACAAAATTCCTGTTTTATCCCAAGAGAGCATTAAATCGGGATAAAAAGTATCCTACCACCCAAGTCAGTTCATACCCTGTCTGTGTACCAAATTTCCTCAAAATCCGTTCAGTAGTTTCAGCATGATTTACGGACAAACATCCAAACAAACAAACAAACTTTCACATGTATCATTCACTCCCTGTAACAAATTACAGAAATCACAGCATTTTAAGCAACACCTTAAATAAGCGTTTTTAAACGAAAATAATAAACCAACAGCCCTATACAGTTTTCAAAAATATTAAAATTCCAAAAATATTGAAATATTGGAGCTCATAGGCCATAGTTAACGAGCAGACCAAATCAATGTAGAGTCTAGGAAAAGCTACAAAAATCGAATAGGTACTCAATTCCAATTGTCATAAAATTATATATTCTATCAATATAAAAAATGATGAATTCAGATTTAGCACACCTGTTAGTTCCAGGCTGTATTCTTTGCAAGGGCGACGCGGGGAACTCAGTGGTCAGTGCTCTGCGCGCCGCGGCAGCACCCACACGTATACCTCAAATACAATATAATATATTGTTTAGTTGTGTGTTAGTGTTCATCGAATTATGTACGCGACAAGTTAGGTCGTTCAGCACAAATTATATATCAGGTACGTGACGCAGGAATTAATTATTTGCACACCGTAACGTGTCATCCATTGTTTGTAAATATTTTATTATAGTTTTAACGTGTTTTGTTAGTATCATTTTAGGCACGATTAATATTGAAATACCTAGAAATTTACTGTTGCCTGAAAGTACAAATATAGTCAAATATAAAATCCCCATACATTAATACTAACATATTTATAAAATTTGCAACCCGTTTGTTGCCATAAAATAATTAAGTTAGTTAATAAACATCCCTTAATTTGCCACTAAATATATTTTTTTCTAGTATTCTTCATTATAATATTATATGTATAGCAGTATCGAGTTTCCTTTGAAACATTGAATGATGAAAGATAACAATCCTTAGCGAGAGGCAGAGCTATTTATATACGGATCGATTCTGCGTGTCCCGGGGGTACACTTGCATCCTTTTGTATAGCGAATAGGATATTTATGTATTGGTATTTTTCTTTCAAATATTATTATAAATACTTTTCCTATAGCAAATTAAAATCTGAATTTTTGCTATTTATTTATTTTATTTCATTATATAATTACAGAACCATATTGATGTAAAAAAAAAAACGATATTTCTGTTACCGTGCCGTAATCAGGTAATAACTCTAACAATGGTAGAGTTAATCGATGAAAACCTTGTCTTTCTAAAGTAATGGAAAAGCTTTAAAATTAATACAGCCTATTATCAGAAAAATATAAAGATTAAATACCAAAAATTTACGTCTCGTGTACTGTCTCCATTCTTGTTTTGCAATAACATAAAATAACGGAAACAGCTTGCCTATTATATCTATTTGAATAATTTTCTATTTATAATATTTTTCTGTTTTTCACCTAATTACAATACGTCTAAATTTTTGGTCACAATTTTTATTTTACTACATTTTGACGTTTCCGTTAACAAGCAAATGTGGCTTATTCTCATAAATAAAATATATAACGCCATATAACACTGCTCTCACAATAAGAACGGGAATCCAAGAGAAATCCCTATACAATTTAATTATCCATAAGCCATTAAACACAATTGATTTCTGTTTAACAGTCGGTTTTCTGGAGAATGAAAAACGTTTCAGGATTGCTTCATTAAGCGCGATTCCATTATAACTTCAGACTTCCCAATTATTTGCTTTCCTCCTTAACGAGTGTACAAGTTATTCAATTAAGGCATCTGGATGTAAATTATATTTTCATTTATAGATTTTTGAATGATTCATCCAAAATTACGGTCTAAAATCCGAGATTCGATAAAAAATATGGAATGAAGTATAAGCGAATGTGTAAATGACACGCTATTTTAAATATTACTTATAACTAACAAATAGATATACCTACCCTTCTCAAAATTTTAATCTCCTTCTGATAACGTCTGCGGTTCTTACTAGTAGTCAGTGTAAGATTTTTCTCATACTGAGAATCCAATGTGTAGGAAATTTGGAGAATATAAAGCAATATAAGCAAAACAGTCTTCACTATCATACTCAGCGTAAACGATTCTTCAAAATAAAACATTGTTGCATAAATGCATTGCTGGTATTCAGTATGGATAAGATGGAACTGAAGTAATATCACTTCCCAGTAAATTCAAGTAAATGCCATGGATGTTATTTATTTCGCTAGGATCATAACTTAAAGCATAAAAATCTTATCGGCCCTGGGAAATAATGCTATTTTTATGTTCTATCCCGTTAAAATCTGGGGTGTTATGAAAGCCATATGATTTATGCCTTTCCCTCACTTAAAAATTGCTATTTAGGAGTGGTTTTGTGTAGTCCTTGTTCTAAATATATGACTCTGAGATTACTACTATTAGAAATTGATAATCATTTTTGTTATATTAGAGCGGGCAAGTAAGCTGAAGTTCGCCTAATGGTAAACGATTATCATCGCCCGTGAAAAAGAAGAGTTTGGACCATTTCAAATGCCATGCCGGCTGTTATGAGTTAGGAAATAAGTAAAGGATTGACGACGGATTAATGGAATGATGAGGAAAGGATGTGGGACTCCAGTTCTCTCACTCACCGAACGAAACACAGTAGCATTCGCAGTCTTATAATATGTTTATTTACACAAATTGAAAAATGATTGCTATCGTTTTCAGGCGACACGTAACACGTTGAGTCATTACGGAGCCGTGTGTCAAACGTATTAGTCAAACTGAATTAGTGATGCTACAGTAGAACCGCTCCATCGGGGCTATTAGCTCACATGTTGTTAAAAGCTCTGAACAAATACCATTTGGTAGCATAAGCAATCGACATAACGTGAACAAAATTCTCTAGAAAGTATGAATGTTTATATATTAATTGTATTAGAGTTTAATTTCAAATTGTCCGTTTCTCTATAAAGTCATATTCTGTAGTTTACACTTCCGTCTGTCTCATACAACTCGTATAACGTACTGTGAAACAAAGAACAATTAACAAAGCAATTCATTCAAACACGCGTTTTCTCAATCGATACGGTATTTTTATAATTTTGATAATATTTGGTAGAAAAGTATAAAAAAAAGTATTCAAATCTTCGCTGATATTTAGATTTTTACTTTATGTACCAGCACAAACACTTAAAAGGCTTTAATATCCTTACACAGAAACTATTTAATATAATCTATGTCCTACCTTGCAATCTAAATAATTGCATGAACTGATTGAAATTAATGAAATGTGAATGCAAGTTTACAATAAATGTTGTTAAAAGTTTATTTAACCTTTTTAATTTATTCATTGGTTTTTACTCGGCCGCACGTTAAGCTTGATCTGTTTTAAATGCTCTTTAGCATAGTTCACTGTGTTTTATGTTTATAAATCAATTGTTTATTAGCAATTGCAACATTATTATATAATTAAATTGAGGTAATTTTATTCTTAAAAAACATTTCATGTAAATTAAAACAGTAATTATCCTGTAAATCAAAATACATCTTAAATGAAATTTTATCAGGACAAAAAGTGAAAATATTTAATACGTTAAATACTTTTTTTGCTTTATGCTTGTTTGTTTGTAAAACAGCTTTTTTTAAAGAATGAAATACAATGATAATACACTCACTACATTACTTAGATTCTTATTGAAATAGTAGAAGGATACAATACCACCAAGACCTCTTTTTTATACAAACGAAAAGTTAACAGCATACTTTGTAGCCATGAAATATTTCGAAATACAAATTTTCTCAGCAAATAAAAACAAAAGAAAATGAGTAAACCACAGGTAATCGTCATCAAGCGGTGCTACGGTCGACCTGAAAGTTACCGCTCATTACGCGCGACCAGCCGCCATTTTGAACTAGGGTTGCTATAATATAACAGTCGTTTGCCCTACTTGTTGGAATTAAACCTTTTGTTTTGCGAGATTATTGTTGCCAGCGTTGTAATAAACAGTGTTACATGTTGTATAGTGAATAGTGGCTTGATCAGACAGAATAGTGGAAGAATTTTTCAGTTATGTAGACTGAGAGCAATATAATTCTGTTGATAAATTTTATAGCTATTATTTGCTATCCTAAAAATACTCCTAAGATGTATGTTTTCGTCTGAGTTTCATTTAGCCTCCTATTCCTTGTTTAATATTTTTAAAGGTTATTCAATAGTTAATAATAATTGATTTCAAATATATTAAAAAATCTAAGAATATTGTATCTAGGTTAGTAAATTTACAAAAGAAACCGGTCAATAGTAATCGACATACGTTTTCCATGTAAAGAACGTATTATTTCCCTTCTGTATTCTGGATTCTTATTTTTACATCAGATTCTTGTGCTGGGTCTTTTGCTTTATTAAACCTTTAAGTAGATTTTGGGCTACTTTCACCAATGCTGATGGTATCTCCGAGAAATGGTTATCAACCACCTTTGGACACGATTTTAAAAAAGTTTATAGAAATACGCTTGACATAACTTATCAGGAAGGTTTGAAGTCTTATTCTTTTGCTATATTTCAAATACATTTAAGCAGACTTGAAGGATGGTTGTTCAGTGTAAAAAACTGAGAATCAACAAAACATCATTATATACGAGTAGCCCTCGTTGATGCGAGTGCGGGAGGAGAGAGCCCTCCAGTAAAGAGGTCCTGCAATACCTCGCCCATTTGCCTCTCGACGTCACCACCAAATTAAAAACTAAAACCTTTGTAATTGAAAGCCTTCTATTGTTGTTGCCGGAAATGCTCGATTATTTAATGAATCGTTTAATGATTTAACGGCGGTAATTTTTATAATGAAGCACTGAATTGTAGTTAAGGACTACATTGTTTAGACAATTTAAATGTTTGAACGGATTAAATATTTAAATGTTTTCTTTATTTATTTAAAGTCAAGTAAAACTTAATTATTAACTTTTGTTTTTGTATTCCTTTTATACAGTGCTATATTTCTTTTATCAAGTAAGACAACTTTATGTATTTTAAAAAATTATTTGTAATAAATAAGAAACTATTATGATTATTATTACTTTTTGTTTTAGTTTTTTTATATCTACTGTACACTGGATACAGTTCTCTGTGACTGTTGCATATGATATTGATTTCTGAAAAGCTTAACATTAATTTCTTAACTTTTTAAAGTCAGCAAAGAGGTAAAAAACATGTTGTATTTATTTCAGTGAATACGTTCCTACGCTATTTTCATATTTGCTTCTCCGTTTATCGCTTTTTCGCAGTTTCCAGTTCAACTAATAATGCTCAACATTCAAAGAAAATTCATTTATGAAAAGATTTGTCACATTTCTCCAAGTTTCCCGATTCAAATGGAATTGAAAGCGAATGACAGTTAATCGGGAAAAGCATCTCTTTATATGAAATAGTAATATTACTAATTAAAATAAAATCGCAAAATATTTTCGTTGATTACTGCTAAATATAGCAGAAATGCAACGAATTCCTACAAATTTAGATCCTAAAGGAAAGTATTAAATAGATTTGTAGGAACCCCGGAAAATTTTGATTGTCAAAGTTTTTAATCTGTATAAATTTTTCAGTTCTTTAAAAAATATACCCAAAAAACATCTTTATACGAAAAATAACAATCGCGTAAGTTAAATTATGGTTGAACTCAGATGAAAAAATAAAACTAGACTTTACATTTTTCAGCATTTCAACAAAAGAAACGGCGAAAACGCTATCCCGTCCACATAATTGAATTATGGTGGACACGCAATTTTTTAGCCCTTTTATGTTTGCCATGCTAAATGGGGCTGCTATAAAAACTTATTTTAAACCTATTCTACAGTTTTCAGTATTTTTCTTAATTATCCAGTAACCGCAACGGTTTTCATACGATTAAGATTTGTGCATTACAACTTCATATTCGATTTGAAATCAGAGAAAAACATGTCGATTTTGTATATGCCGTGTCAAATGATATCAAACCCGTGTCCCGTAGGAATATCGGGATAAAAAAGTTGCTTATACTGCTGTTATTCCAGTTTTCCAGCTATCTACGTACCAATTTTCATTGCAATCGGTTCAGCAGTTTTTGCGTGAAAGATTAACAAACACAAACACACATCCTTACAAACTTTCGCATTTATTAGTAGAAAGCCGAGCACGCTTCCGAATTGGGTTAGCTCTTACTGGGGAAGCTACCACTTTTAACGCCCAGTTAACCATTTTACAATAATACATCCCTAAATAATGAAAATAAGAAATCCGCTAATATCTAGAATAAAATGTTTTTTCATTAAGAGAAGAATACTTCTAAACATTAAAAATAAATGAAATATATCCTAATAATTTAATCACATTATTTTACTTATTCTAAAAACAAACTTAACTACAGAATAATGTATAAGACAACTTCTATTTTAACTTATATGAAAATATAACTTTCTTTGATATTGCATCGCATTAGCCCAAAGAGCACTTATGTAAAAGAATAGTAAAAATTGTTTGAAAATTTCTCTCGAACCGTTTTATTGCTACGTTTTTACTGGAAGTAATAAAATTCTCTAGAAGCAAGAAGAAATTGAATTTTTAATTTTATGGACACTTTTATTACGCGTGTTACGAGGGATAGGCATAATTTTAATCTCACTTTTAATTTCATTGTATTACTGTAATGGTACTAGAAGTTACTACTAAAAATTTAATTATTTTCTATATAAAACACCAAAGGGGAGTTACCACCTTAGTTTCTAAAACGGGACAACAGACAAAAGACAACCAGTCGGTTGAAAACCTACTCTACTTATAGCAAAAATAAATAAAGATACTGTACAATTAAGAACCTCCTTCGTTTTTGGGAATTATATTTAAATTATACATATACAAATATAAGAAGCTAAATTCACATGAACTAACTGTAATACCTAGTAACTGCATAATAAATAAACAACTAAACCGTACTGATGCTACTCCATAATATTACTGAAAGGAAGAGGTGAATAATGCACAGTTCAGGTATTCACAATATAATTCACCATAACAATGGGTCGAGTGGTCTTTGTGACCGGCATATTAACTGAATGCCGAATAACGCTGGCAAAATATGGACGACATTTTAAACACAATCTCTCTACATTGATATTTAAGTACCTTATGGATAGATTTAAATGTCCATTGAAATGAGAAGAACACCCGATTTCTTTTACGATATGATAAATAATATCTGTACAAATTCGTGCGATATTAAATACTTGATATTTTTATTTAGTCAAGGCGTCTAAAAAATAAAATAAATAAATAATATGGTCAAAGCCATAACCCAAATGAAACCCTATTCCCTACTGCTGAAATTTTCGGAGATTATTTATATCTGTTACCGCCACAACAAACACATAAGTATATATAATTATGAGATATAATTGGATGAGTGTTCAATATTTTTTGTAATTGCTCTTACGCTTATTGGAACGGAACCCGTTGTGTCGCAAGTCCGGCTCTCTCCTGAACGATTTTCATTAATTTAAACTCATATATAAATTATAAAATAAATAGATAGAAATAAAGAAAATACAGTACTTACGTACTTATCAATACTGTAATTTTAGACATCAATGGTAATTTTAATGACTTCTCTTTTACAATTATAAAATCTATAGTTTATGAAGGTTTTTTAATACTCCTATGTATGTTTCTATTTAATTTATGCCAGCTATGAATATCTATTTATTTGCATGTCAAAATAATAAAAAAATCTCCACTTTTTACATTACTATCAGTATGTATTATTTACCACATTAAATACTCTCAGCTGTTGTAGGATACCAATTTAAAATTCATTCCTTTAAAACTTTATGTGAGTTAAATAACAATAAAGTTTTGAAATACATAATCCACTAAAACCCTTTCATTGAAGTTAATGTAAAAAGAAATGTTTCAAAATTGATTATCATCATTCAAACATTTCTGAAGGCATTTTCGACAATAACTTAAATGAGTATAATTACATCTCTCGTTTAATATTCGGCTTGGGGTGTGGATTTCTAGAATAACTTCAGTATTGTTAATTTAGCCCATTGTTTGGGAGTTTATCTATTTCGCCGAATTCTGAGCTTCTACCGAAAATTATTCTCACGCGGTAAGTTAAACGTACATTATGTATAACTGAAAGTTTCGGCTGTAAATTTAATGGGAACAGCGTCGGTCGTATTTATGTAAAACAATGGAAATTTTGGTAGCTGGATATTTTCTTAAAAGAAATTTGACATTTTTACAAATAGAAAATATGAACATTCGAAATTTAAATTGACGTTAATAATGAATAAATTGTAGATAGAGAGATATAGATAATGAATACATTGAGTTAGTATGTGGAAACTTGTGTATTGTATTGTGTTAAAATTATTATAAATATCATAGTTATTTCATTTTCTAAATTTGAAGATTAAAACACTTTTTATTAATATGAGAGTACATGTAAGAATTAAGGTTATTTACATAGGAGTAAAAATAGTACTAGAACAAAACACAAATTAAATCCTTCATATCTCATCAGTATTCTGATGACGTTTTGAATAAAATTTATATTCAATCCGACAAAGCAACTACATAACTCCGTTCTACGAGTCAATACAATAAAAGCACAAGCGTACCAAGCAATTTACTGTAGCAAATAAGTGTACAGACGTGTTCAAAAGCAGACAGAAGTACAGTCGTAAACACCATCAGTCAGCGAGACAAGTTGGTTGGCGTGTTAGGGTTTAATCTGTTTGCCTTCTTTCTCATGGACGGCGAACATGTTAGCTTTACCACTACCACTTGGTGTGGATCGAGTTACGCGTGACTTCACTTCGTAATCGACATACGTGTGAGTATTGAATAAACTATAGAATTAAATGACTTAAGAATTATCGTATGAAAATAATTTAAGTATCAACAACAAAGCATTCTTGAATGACTTGTGTTAAAATTATAATTCAACACATTACTGACCATATGTTCAGTATCATCCATACTGGTTATTTTGGTTTTTTAATTAAATGTTCGATATATTTTAAATTAAGTCTTACGACGATAAAGTAGCTACAAAGCATTGAACGTCGTAGCAGAGCTACAAGTGTAGCGCTTCTTGAGCTACGTAAAACTCGCGTAGCAAAGCCATAAAGGGCGCTCAAATTGAAACAATATGATACTAATCCAGGTAATTAGGAGTATCGAATCGCGTTCAGACGTTTATAGAACATTCGAGAATAAGTAGTACAATCCTGCGACAATGGCGCTGTGTACCGCTTTACTGGAATGTTTATAATTCTCGTTTACAATGGCTCGTTAAACTGATAACAAGACACTTGGCGGTGCAGCACTTTTAGTTTTACTATAGTACATTTGAGACCACTCCTTAGGGAACGGGACACGCACACTCACAGCCTTTCAATGAAATATGAATGTCACGCACACTAACAAAGCCTAACACTATCAAGCGGGTAACATTTTTTAGTGAAATCTGTTGACTTTAAACATGAATCGCTCCATTTATTCAACATTAAATATCGGATAAACAAATTAATTATAAAATACAGCTTATTCATAATTTTAAAAGCTACGTAAACCTATTTTAATAACTGAAACATCAACACAATACGATTTAAAATAAACAAGAACAGATCTCAATAAAACGTTATTTAAGCAAAACTCTCGACGAGGTCAACGATGATGTGAAGTTAAATGTAAAATTATGTTTACGTTAACAGTCTCAGTATATTGAAACCATATTTTCGTGTAAATGGAAGAGTATTACATGGATTATTGAAATTCTGTATAATACAAATGAGATTGGCGTTACTCCAATAGAATGGGATCAAAGTGACGCGTTTGTTAAGCACAATGAGAACGGAAGTATATGTAGACATAACTATATCTACATATATCTATCGAACTCAGCATAAAGATATCAAAACTTGCAATGTTTTGATATATTTATATCAGTTGTTGTTTATTCTTCATTTTTACGATTAAGTTTTATAACAGCATTTTCGATTACGATTTTACAACGCTATTTACGTTGCTCAATCTTTTGTATCTAAAAAAAGGAAATAAGCTATCTGACTGGACTTTACCGTGGTATATGCAAGCCTTGTACACAGGTAATACGTATATATCCAACGGTGAGAGAATTAGTAGTTCCTGAGCTGAAACAAACAAACAAGCAAACTCTTTAGCGTTATATTATTAGTATAGATGGACCGAAAAAAACACATGGACGTAAAGAAAAAGTATAAGAAAATTAATGATAAAATAATTTCGCCAAACTAAGAATCGAGATATCACGTAACAATCATCTCTATCCTCAACACGTATCTTTATTGGCGTTTAAATAAAAAGCTAATTAGTATAGGCTACTTCGTCTATAACACATCAGCATAACCTAGCCGAGTATCGATTACTGGCATACAAAGCATATGAATATGTATCGAAGTTCATCGAACCCACGCCGTGCCAAATATGCCACTGGGCAATATTCGCAGGCCTCGCAACAAATTTCAACAATTTTGTTTTAGATTAACGCTATTGTTTCGCATTTTATCGAAACGTGTGGCAACATTTAAATAAAATTGGTTTTGCCGCGTTCTTTGTTTGAATATTTTCTTTGCTATTTAAATAATTTGTAGGTATTGTATAATTGAATGTTTTTTCGTATAAATAGCTACCTTCAGTCCAATTTTAGGCAGATTTTAACAGTAAAGATTATTGATTTGCATACAGTTTTTGTAGATATTTATACAAAGAAATATTTTAAAAAACTTAAGGTTTAGTGAAACGGGTAAGACTTCTCTATCTGTCCGGTTTTTCTGTACGTCCGTCCTTCTATAACCAGACTGTATCTCATGAAACATGATAGTAAAACAGTTGACATCTTTAAAGGTGTTACTTTTGCCGCTGCAATATTATTTCTCCATTAGAAAGCTGCAAATTCACTGAGTGACATAGGCTATATACCACGGGCGAAGCAGGAACGAACATCCAGTGTGCCTTATATATGTCTTATATTTTTGATCCGACTTCTCCCAGTCGAAATTAGGTTCAGAAATCACCATTGATCATCGTTCGTTCTCGAACCCCATTAAAAGCAAAAGCCATCGACTCTCCAAGCTCGCTTGAAGCTTTCAATGGGACGGATGTTGTTTCGCCAACAGAGCTAAGAGCAATCGAGTACTGTTCAAGCCCAGTGTTCATTATTCCTTGACGACTTTGCTTGGAGTTGAGTGCGGTAATTATTGTTTTTGTTGAGATTGCAGCTGGTCAATGAATCGGACAGAAGTTTTATGAATAACATCCTCATTAACCCTTACATCCTATGATATCCTATCCTACTCATAGTCGTAGTCATAGTATATAATATTATAAATGCAAAAGTTTGTATGGATGTGTGGGTGTTTGTTGCTCTTTCACGCAAAAATTCTGAGCCGATTGCAATGAAATTTGGTACGCAGACAGCTGGACAACTGGAATAACATATAGGCAACTGCTTAGAGTTTATCTTCACTGCGTGGACGATAAGCATTATATACGTGTATGCGGAAGTACCTCTGTCTTTATTTCTTCTCGCCTTAACCACTGAAACGATTTGGATGGAAGGTACAAAGATAGTTTGAGTCTCGAGAATTGATATTGACTATAGATATTTATTTAGAACACGCATTACAGAAGTATTGTGATTGGTCACGAAGTCAAAGTTCAAGAGACAAACTCTTTTTTAAAGTATCTATTGACTAAATACATTCATCATCATCAGCCTATATATGTTCCCACTGTTGGGACACAGGCCTCCTATGAGGGTTTAGGCCATGCTCCACCACGCCAAGGTAGGCGGGTAGGCAGTAACACATGTCGTCGAACTTTTAATTCTTGGTTTCCTAACGATGTTTTCCTTCACCGTTTTAAGCAGTGGTGATGTTATCTACATGGGCAGATAATTTGAAAAATCAATTTATTTCCTGCACGCTCGCCCGGTCTCGAACCCCGACTTATCGATTTTGAAGACCGTGGTCCTCACTACTGTGCCACCACTGTTTTTTGAATAAATACGTTAAATAAATAAATATTATACTATTAACTAAAACTTATAGAGTTCAGATCATCTCAGATATCGTTTATCTAAATATAATAATAATAATCATAATGTTTTTTAAATTCATAACATTTTGAATTCAAAATATTGCATATTCGATAACTCGAAATAATCTTCTTCAAACAACGCGTTTCATTAGCCGATCCTATCGATATAGCTACATTTCATCGATAACGCCGGATACGCTGCATTTAAATATTACATTTTCTTTATGAGTATATGATTGGTTTCATGTAGAAAACAATTTGTTTTTAAATTTAGAACTGTCGTTGCAATCTGCGTTATTTTTTTATAAAGAGTATAAATAGAAGAATATAAATAATCTATATTTTATTTACATTTGGGTACTACAAAAAACGAATATCGCAAATCTTTCCAATAAGACGTATTTATCTGTGGCAATACCTTAAACTATTGGTACACAATGAAATTATTATCGCCTTTTTTACAGTACTACAGTAACTCGTAAAAATGTATTTCCACGTCTACTGTTATTCTTCATAACTCCGAATTTACTTATCGCAACAAATATAATCAGACACCACACACGTGACAATTTAGCGAAACACAGAGGTCTATTAATTACGCTGTTAAGCCTCCCCACGCCTCCCTGGGGGTGAAATTTAATTAAAAGCAAATACTGTCACCGCTGTCCTAGCGAGTTTGTACTAGGCACATTCAAATTTTTATTCTTTGTGACTCCACGTTTTAACCTAGCTTGCTTCGTTGAACTTAAAACAATACAAGTCTTTTGAAAGACGAAGAACCTTGTTTTTATTACAGTTTGTTTGTAATTTGAATAAAAACCATTTTCCCCGGTAAAGTGAAGCAGTATAAGATGTTTAGATGTAGTCTTTGTTCGTATAAGAGCGTATTTGTAATCTGTTTAAAAAAGAGCTTTCTGCATCATAATTGAAAATACTTAATTTTATTTATACTATTGATGTTTGAGTACGATCTTTGTTACATAAAATTTTATCATTATATATATTAAGAATTCAAACATTTAAAAAGGCCGTTTTTAACTTAAATTGCAATAAAATCTCTACTAATATTATGAGTATAAAAGTAATTCTGTTTGTTTGTCTTATTGCCTTTTCTTCACACCTAAACCACTGAACCGCTTCCGATGAAAATTGGTAAAAAACAGTTTGATATTCGATAGGACATAGAATGGTTTTTATCCTGAAAATCGTAAATCGTTCAGGAACGGGTACTATATGGTATTCTTTACTTTTCCTCTGAGAACGCGGACGAAACCTCGGGCGGTAAGCTAGTGCTCTATAAAACAAAGGTAAGGCACGTTAGCTTTAAAAGAGCTTTTTCAACACACGAGTATTGTTTTGCCTTTATTGTGCACTCAAATAGTGAGCAGCTATCACGTAGCAATGCTCGTCAAGTGACAGTATTGGATGCCCCTCCAAAATTTCCAATATCCGCCTCGTCTCTGAGCTTCGAAATTTCAGCCAACTAGCCATGTTGCTGCGCATTTATAGAACGCTTTTTCATTGTATTACGTTGTTTTCCAATAAAGCAGATTTTCTTTACTTTAATGTACGAAAGATATTAAACAGGCCGTAAGGGATTTGAGTATAAGGTTTCCGCTACAAGTTTTTGCTCAAATGAGCAACAAATATTACTCCTTGCACTATATTCTTAGGATTATATGATTGTATTCAATTCGTCACATAAATATTCTCTATCTTGTCACTCAATAGTCTATCTATCCCAAGAATAAAATACAAAATTGTAACAGACTAACATATATAACTAAAACTGTTAGTTATTAATGACGGATTCACATTACATGCGGTATGTTGACGTCGCCTATACAATCTAACTACGCTAATATGTTAGAGATAGTTCATGCGTGAACACTATCCAATCTTAGTGGGGATTTGGTTAATGGTAGTTTAATTAAACTTGCTCCGGTTTGAAACCGTGCCAAATGATTTCATGTAATTTACGAGAGCTAATGGCTTCCACGTGCCAGGTTTAATGTTGTCAATTTTAAGTTTTTGAACTTTTTATGATTGTAGCTGATAATAACGATTGGACGTAAGTGTATACGACGCAGACGTTGAAATTTGAACGGGGATTGAATTCTGGAGTAGGATTATCGTGATAAAAAGTTACCTATGTGCTATTCCAGTTGTCCAATTATCTACGTACCAAATTTCATTGCAATCGGTTCAGTAGCTTTTGCGTTAAAGAGTAATGAACATACACATATACATAAATCGATCCTCACAAACTTTCGCATTTATAATATTAGTAGGAAGTAGGATGACACTCAGACAGTGAAGTTGCAGCTTTGTAATGGTAAAAGAAATTTTAAAATCGGTCCCGTAGTTATTGAGTTTATCCATTACAAAGAAATGATTTAAAGTAGAAAACCCGTACGGAGCCGGAACGAGCGGCTAGTAAATTAATACATTGTTGGCTAAATTGTTGAACTATAGTTCAGAAAAATATTCACTCCAAGAATACACGACGCCGTTGTCCTAAGGGAAACAGAAAATAATATTATAGTAGCAACAAAATAGGTTATTGCTTTTGCCGATCGAGCATATTCGATAGCGGAGCCGTATTCCCCAGCCAAAACCGTGGCCCGAATGTACACTCAAAAAATGTTTGAATGTATTTCATAGAAAGAAAAAACTAATTATACAAGCTTGCATTTAGCAAGTTTTTATTATGTGGTAGCCGAGCACGCTTCGGCACGAATTGGGCCAGCTCGCACCGGGGAAGTACCACACCCATAGAAGACTGGCGTGAAATAGCATTGGCCCACATACATGGCTTTCCTTCCCAGTCCTTTCATTTATTCCTCTCGCCAATACTTTCTTAATCCCTTCCCAAAAAGTCGGCAATCGATATGTAGAGGCGTAAGGTCTGCTATAGAACTTATGCCTCTCTAAATGTTCATGGGTGGTGGTAGCGCTTACCATAAGGCGTCCCACCAGATCCATTGCCGACTGTGACATAAAAAAAATAGCTATTAAATAATGCCAATGCAATGATAGTTCTTTGGTTACCAATATTGATACTAAATGCTTCTAGGTAAAAAACAAATAACCTGTGAATTTACCCATAAATATTGGCGCTTTTCATGAATTCTTGTTTCTTATAATATATCATTGTTAATAGTAAAATGTCAGATGTATAACAATGTTAATAGCCCATTTTATTTGACTACCGAGATCTCAACCCTAACCAATTACACATTTATTTTTCGTTATGGTCGTAAATGTGGACAAACTATGTAAATAAACATGAAATTGCTGATACAAGACTACTAGAAGCAAAATTGTAACATTGTACACCATTGTCTACATCTCCGCAAAATGTATCCATAAACTTTTATAGTTTTAAGAACTAGTTCCGCACAATTTACTTTTACGTGCAACGCTATCTGGCGCCATTAATAGTTATGTGCACAGTTTGCAAGTTTCGTTATCTGTGGTGCATGTGTTAATTTGTTCTTTTTTGAATTTCGAAACCGCTATCGAGCGTGTGTAATCTGTATCGCGGCAAAGCGACGTATATTGGTTTAACTACAATTTTTATTTATTTTTTGTATTTTGTTATCTACGACTTTTGACTTCTGCATTTAAGCAAAGTACAATTATGGTTACCTATTTTACTTTAATCTTGTGGTACTAATTCAAGAATTTAAGTTTTTGTAACTCCGACCGATACACAGCCTTCGACGTCTACTTGGCTGATTTAAGAATAAACATTATAAATAATACATCTTTCTTTTTACTAATTATAAAAATTTAAGAAATTGCTCGGTAAATAAAATAAAATATACTCATAAAAAACTCTTTCATCAACTACCTTTCAACGATTTTTTTTGTAATAAACACGTACTCATTATTTCTATCATAATTATATCACATCACATGCCATAGAGGGCAAAATAAATAACCTTTAATGGTCATGAGTTGAAACGACCCCATTCTGTCTCCGAAAAGATATAACACGTCGATAAGCGTCGCTCGACGTCTCAACCTTCAGCTGTGATGTAGGGACTATTCCGTGGAATAAGAAATGTTATTATTAAAAAAGTTTCCACTTGACAAGGGGATGTTTGATTTAATAGATACTATGAATATATATTTCCATTGTAGCTTTCAGCCTTTGTGTTATAAAAAATGTTTTGTAGTTTATTTATTTTTTATTATTTGATATGCCAATATAAATGAAGTACCTACATAGATGTCTTAAATTATCACGTTAGCTTTCAACTAATTTATAAATCATACAATTGTGATTAATAACATATTAATAAGATTGTTTTTGAATTGCAGAAAATACTGTAAGAACTGATCATTGTTAAAACCGGCATTTTGTTTTTCTCTAGATTCTATATAAATTTGTTGTTATTTTAAAGAACCTTGCTCTTCTCTGTTAATTTAAATAAATTAAAAATAAACTGGGATGACAAATTTACAAATAAAATAAATGTATGTTTTATTTATAAGGGATCACAATTCTATTCCGAACCAACTATAGCCACAGAATAAACCTTTTAACGCTGACCCATACAAACCTATAACTCACTTTTGACAAATACCCCAAATCGAGACAAATGTTTACAAATGGGGAGGCTTAAATAGCCCGTCTAGAAACAATTTCCACACGTGGCGAGTCAGACCCTCAGGATAATGAGGTCGTTGGCCCCGACTCGCGTTTCAACTCGTTATGAAAATAAGACAAACGATCCTCGCTGGATTTTCATATGTTTTCACCGCATCATTTTTCCAAACAAATATAACCTGCCTCCCTCCCATTTGTTATGTAATGACTCGTTAAATAAAAAGGTTTTAAAATGTTGCCCGCGTCAGACGGAAATTTTAATAATATGTAGGGACTTGTTATATGAAATTTCTCAGATCTCGTGTTGATTCTGTACCTAACTGGTTTATACATGTTATATTCATGGAAGTTTAAACGCCTTTAGAGCGAGAATATGGTAATTATTCTTAACCTCCTGCATAAAGTAAGCGTGTTTAATTTTAGAAATAAAGACTATTTCAAAGAGTAAAAAGTTAAAGCAGATTTAACTGTATTTACAAGATAAAACTGAAAGTTGATGCAAAACAACTCATTAAATTCTTTCACCTAAGAACATAAGAAACAAACCGGTTACCGAGGCTCAAAAACTGCAAACTGCAGTTAACTTTTATAATAACCTCTCCAGCCCGGAAAACTAATTTCATGCTTTGCGCGCTGAAAAGCATCTGGTAACCTGGTTACGTAACTATGAATCTAAAATTTTATCATACGGAAATTCACCTTTTTCATATTATATCACAAAACGTCAATGAACATCGCAACAAGATGTTAAATGTTAAACTCTCAAACCGTATTTAGACTTTAAAAGTCTGTGAATGAATTTCAGAAGCGAACGTAGCTCTAAAGATATAATATGTTACGAACATGTTAAATTGGTATCAAAGAAAAGGTTGATGAGCTAACTCATTGAGAAATACGATTCTGTTTGCGTTTGTAATTTTAAGCGGTACATGTTTTGATTTATTCCGTATCCTTTTCCTGCCTTAAAGGAAATAAATGTGTATTTAATAACACGAACAGTTTTGAATATTTTACACTTTGGTCATGTGGAGATGTAGACTCTAGAATATACAATTATAATACTATCGTAATCAAACACAGGAAAATATTAAATTAGGAATACGTATAGTATACTAATATGTGTTTTGTGTTAAGAGGAACGGGTCAAACTTGGTGTATATCCTTTAGAGATACAAAATTGACTCAAAGAATATTCCATTTTGATAAAGATGATGCTTACTTATGTGAGGATGACACTATCTATCATCCATAAAGGAGCGAGCTTCGAGATTCAACTTCTTGACTTACAAATCAAGATCACGAATCTGGTGTGACTGAAAATTTCTAGAAGCTAGCTCAGACTGGACTTGCTGGAATTTCGTAATACCTCTTGTAGGTAAAGTACTCTTGATATTGTAGATGGAGTAATTCACTTGGAGAAAATATTTCCTTATTTTTGAGGAAGCACGAAAAATACATTCGAAAATTCGAAAATTCACCTGTGATCCTCGGGACTTGAATCTGTGTCTAAAATCTGTTAAAATTACACCCAGTACTATTAGTTGATATATATTTAGTAGTAAGTACCAATACAACCCTTCATATGGGATATAATTCAAAGGTAACATATTATGTAATATAAAATGTCTATAATTTAAACATCGACAAACACATCTAGACTTAGTTACAAAGTCCTTTGATCATTTCCGGCAAGGCTCAAAGGCACATGAATGTTTAAAACCATAGTATGAACTCAGCTTTGAACTTTATTGGTAAAAGGAACTAACTCCCCGGAGAACTTTCGAATGACCCACTTCCCCTTTGCACACAGTGTGTTTCTTAAGCCTTTATACACACGCCTTAACAATGTGACTTCTGCGACAAAAGTAATACCACAGATAACATAATTGTATACTAGTAGTAATACGTTATTTGCCATCTTAGTCAATAATCTATATAGTTGTCAATCACGCGAGTCCAAGGGGCGAGACGCAGGAGAATCAAGCCCGAACGACAATCATGTTGTAAGTAGCTCGGGACACACTTAGGGACTGATGCGTCCATATTTTAATGTTTATAGGTATCTCATATTATTATGCGTTTTATTAAAAGTTGTATGTATCATTACGGTCAAATATTAATTGTACTGTGAGAGCTTGCAAATCGAAATTTTCCATAATTACTAAATCATTGACAATATTAATTAGTTGTGACAAACACGACATTATCTAGACGCTCACTGCTTTTGTCTAAATACAGCTTTAAAACGATGATTTTATACTTTCTGAGCGTTCATTGTCTTAACATCTTGTTCGAAAGTTTCTCGCTATTAGCTTAAAGCTACGTAATTATTTGACTTGGAAAGTTTTTATATTGAACTTATGCTATGTAATATATATATATATTTTCAGTACCCACTCGTTCTTACTTCGCCTGAACTGTACCACAGATAACATACTATATTAACTGTACAAATAAAAAAATATTGTTGTATTTTTGTAAAATATTTAATGCAGCTATAAAAACAATCTATTTCTATTAACGCTATATTTAAAAAGCATTGTTGATTATTTTTTATACTACCTACTACGGATTTGAAACTATCACAATTTCCTCCAGGCCTTTAAGCACAAAGAAATAACATGCACATGTACTACGGTGTGACACACTTTCGCATTTGTGAAATAAGAAAGAACAAGACATTTTATAAAGACATTCGTCATGAGGCATCACTTGCTTATATACTAAGTCTTATTATTTGGTGTGCGTAAAATCATAATTGTTTCCTTATTTTTATCCAACGACATTTAATTATCGGGACAATCTTAGCATTTCGCATTATACAAACTAAAATAATGTACCTGATCCTATAATCGTTATTATTTATTCAACATACATTTACACTTATAAAATTAAGCTGAAGAGATTTTTTGTTTGAAGACGCTTATCTTAAAAACAGCTGGTCCGATTTGAAAAATTATTTCAGTTTTAGAGAGTCCATTTATGGAGAAAGGTTAAGGGCAAAAAGTACGACGTGAGTGAAACCGCGGGGCACAGCTAGCAACTATACAATTCGGCTGAAAGTTTATGTTACGTAACAACTGCAACTGACACTTTAAATCTCGTATTGTGACGGTTTAATGTTTTATACATTGCATGCACACTCCTTGGCTCCACGAAGAATAGAATAATTGCCTTCCATTCTTCTCCGTGCACTGTGCTTGATTGGATTTTTAATATTACATAGAAGACCTAGCTACAAAAGATTGCATTTATTCTGTATTACGATGATTCTAAAATAATGATTTTAGTTACGCAATGACGTAACAACGGTACACTTTGGCCGCGGAGTGTGTGTGCGAGTGTGTGTAAGTGTATACAATTATTAATGAACTGGGTGGGTTTATGGAAAGTTTTTAAGCCGCTTATATTGGAAACGCTTCGTGAAACCAATTTAATTTTGCCTGAAAGCTGATGATGGAATATATAATTATACACTTCACTGTATCTATAATTGATGTCCTAAATTGGGATGCATTATAATCTTTAATAACGCATATTACTTTTTAAAATCGCGTGCTTGTTACCTAAAAGAAAAAGTAAGAACAATAAATTGTCAATATAAAAAAGAACATGCCGGCACATATGTACTAAAAGATATAAAGCTACAAACAAATTCCTTCAGACACTACCTCAAAAACATAAGGAAAACTTTTAAGGACTAAAAATTTCTTCCCAGCAGGATGGCGGGCCGGCTGTGGGTGGTCCTCGTTGCCATAGCAACCGTTGCTGCCGATGAAGCCTCCGACCCTCAAGGACTTCTCGAAGCAGCTTCTGGTAAGTAGGTTAGGCAAACATCAAAGTGTTATCTGTAAATTTCGAGATTTAAATAACTTGCAGGAACCAAAACTTGTTGGTCGAAGCCAGTGGGATTTCGTTACGTTTCGTACTACTGAGGTAAAAAAGTTTTTTAAGGAAGGTTTTTCTTTTTATAGAATTCAAAAAAAGACACCGGACTTTTAAAAATTATTGTATTGTCACCTATTCTTGATAAGGGTATAAATTTTAATACAATCAGTAATTCAAAGTGGTTTAAAATCGAGTCTAAACAAGTCGATAATATACAAACATACAGGGTCTTTTATGGTGTATTACTTATATTAGTGTGTATATATTTATACTATAACTTACTTATGTTTCACTGCTTTAACTTTTTACGTATCTCCTCTTTAGTTTTTTGTTTTCACATGTTCTGTTGGTTGAACCTGGACAAGATCACTGTAAGTCATAAGGCCGCCTTCTATGCTGTATATTTTAGCATAAATTCTTTATTGTACCTATGTTATGTTGAAAGAACAATAAAGTTTAAAAATACAAGTGAAGTTAAAGTGTTGAGAAAGCTGAACGACGCTTTAGTTACACCATAATATTTTATCAAACAAATGCCGTAATAAAAGTCCAATCATCAAATAAACTGGATTTATGTTTACATTGATTTGAGTTTATCCGCTTTTCAATTATTGTTGAGCCGCTTCATTTTTGAGATAATTAAAAATCGTTTGAAGAATAACGTAGGTAATCTTTATATCTTGGAGTGATATAAACCTAATAACTTGAGCTGTGTAGAATCAAAACAAACTTCGAGAGAAGGAAAATTTCGTTGGCTTGTTACAGAAATAATTTCTAAAAAGACAAAATACGTGGAGTAATCTTTAGATTGTCAAAATAAACACCACCGCTGATTCCGATGCTATTTTGTTTACTCCATTGTTAGAACATTGTTCTAATGACGTAGTCGATGAAAGTCTTTTTGTCTTATTGTTCACAATTTTATCACATGATATTATTATTTAAAAAAGCTCAAATATAGGAAATATTACTCATCATGCAATTATATAATTTTGTCGTAAGTTTTCCTTTTTTATTAATTTAAATAACGTATCATTAACAGTCCTCGCATCTTTTCTTCTGCAAAGAAGAATCCGAAATTAAAACGCTCCTTTTTCGCATAATTATGATATTTTGCCTAAACTCAAAGATGTATGTAGAAGCATGTTAAAAAAAGGCTTTTCAGTAATTCTGAAGTAGGGTAGGGTGGGCATGCTTCGACTTTGATATTAAAATGATGAAAAATTCTTGGAGTATAAATATCTATCTGGGCTTTGCTGCATCGCTTCGTTCTTTAATTAAGGTTTTAATTACTCAGCTTATTGCTTCTTACAGTTTATTAGTCTGAAGCTATTTTCAGTTATTGTTCCCTGGAAAAGTAATAAACGAATAATTGTTCTATTGAAGGCTTTTTATTTGGTTAACTTTTGTTATTTCGTAATGTATATATTTCCTATATTTAGGTATATTATAATCCCATCATTAGATCTTTAAACGCCCAACATTTTCAGTGTTGTTGTAAAATCCATAGCTAAGAAGTGTGGTGTGTAGTGGAAACAAATTATCTTTTTTTCTTTATAAATCAGTTTATTTCAACGGACTTAAAACAAAATGGAGATTATCAATTCGGCTGTATATTTTTTTGTGTTCGGCTGTATTTGTTGTATACTGTTTTTGTTGTTATATTGTTTTTATTTCTTTTCTGCCTTTTCTTCGAAGCGATGGTCAAATGCTTGCAAATCCTGAATAAAAAAAGAAGCGTGAAGAGTGAGAAAATAACATCAAATAAACAAGAAAGGACTGAAGAAACTCAATGTATTATAAGGATTCTGGGACGAAATTGGTCAAGGCACGTCACTTCAATTTAACACAGACATGGGTACGAATGACTACCAGAAATATTTTTTCCGTCTTTTCTCTTAAAAGGTCTAAGTATTATTAGCTCTGACGCGTCACGTATAATCATAATACAATTTATTTCAACGTGACATGAAAAATTCTTATCAAAATAGACCATTCTGTATAAAATTACGTATATCACTTAAAACGTCAAGAAAGTAACAGAAATATGTGGCTGGAATAATAAATGAGCTTACCACCCTTTGCATATTAATAGTGACCTAATTTATTGTGGGTTTTTGCTAAAAAGGCAATTTAACTATGCATCTAGGGTAATTATCTTCATAATACTGATAAGTGTTGAAATTTAAAAGCAATTATTCAAATGTATACAAATTTTATAAATACATTGCTGAAACATTTTTATTACAAGAAGGTTTATTAAGTACTAGACTGTTCACATTCAAATCATGAATTTTATAACAATTTATTGTAATGAATTAAAAACTTTAATTAAACCGTAGTATGATTATTATTTAAGAGGTATAATTATATCAAGTACTCTAGCGTTCCGTGGTTTCCATGATTATTTTATATACGATTATTTTTTGTTACTATTTAGAGATAGCTGGGCATATCTTACGGAGTCGGTCAGTCTTTTCCTTTATTTCTCTCAATCCTTTATCCAACTAGCTGTGTGTGGCATTAGCTCTTAATATTGGAGCGTTCAACCAAACATTCAAACTCCTCAGTTTTATGATATGATTATAGATTAGATACATGTTACTCTTCCCACTTACCAGTAAACAGTTACTTATACTCAGAATCAGTATTACGTACAGTTCCCACCGAAATGACATCAAAATTATTAAGCGTGAATTTCAAACGATTCCACGTCAGAAACCCTTGATACGCGAGGGTGGATGCGTTGCCAGCCCCCCTTTAATGAATTCCTCTCAAGTTTCACCCTGTCTCCTGTTTGTCATCGCAATATTATATTACCATTCAGATTATATGCGGGAATTTAAATAACATTACCGGTATCTGTTATGATGCTAGTCCATGTGACGAAGGTACATAATTGTCACAGATTGCACAGTATCTATACTAATAACATAAAGCTGAAGAGTTTGTTTGTTAGAACACGAACTTAAACTGAATAGTTGGATATGGTTTTTTTTTATTGATCTCTGAATGCTACAGGCTTTATCTGAACCATAGGCAATGCCTAGATGGGCCTAGATACTGTATGATATACCCAGCTATCTCTAAATAAATAGAAAACACTCAATAATTATCATATATAGTAAAAACTAAAGGTACATATATGGCCTACAGGCTTTCTCAATAAATAGGCTACCTAACACCAAAATAATTTTTCAAATCGGATAAGTACTTCGAGAGATTAGCGCGTTCAACCAAATAAACTTCAGCTGTATAATATTACATAGTACAGATTATTCGAATATAAAATAACTATATTATTTATATTTATTATCGTCTCTTACATGCGAATGTATAATGAGATTTTCTTCGGAGCAAATAAAATATTAACTCGCTTCGAAGCGCTTATCGCGACTCACAGATGTGCATTTTGTGGTACACAACGCGTACTTTATAACCCGACAATATAAAAAGGGTGTTGTGTTTTGCTATGTTAATGTAAGCGTATTTTATTTTTATAACCTCTAAATGCCTGAAAACATTTGGGTGTGCAATGAACCTTTTCGTTCCATACCATGCAGATACTACAGCTAATTAGTAAACACAGCACTACCTACTATGAAGTTTGGCAAGAAATATAACATATTATATATTTATATAAACAAAGATATATTGATAATACACTGTAGTAAAAAATTCATTCATTGATTTTCTAGACTGTCTCTTAGTCAGGACTTATAAAACAATGAACTAACCACCATTGTACATATAATAGTCAATACAAACCAGTTGGAGATTTTTTGATATATACTAAAAAATAGACTTTTAAATACTATCATAACCTCCGATCTTGTTGTTTCATCTCCCATATTCTTGAAACTTAATATAATACTTCCCGTTGGCTCCGAGTTCTGTAGATTTTCATACATTTTTAAGAGAAAGATGTGTTCAGAGAACGCCGAAGGTGAGGAGGGAATAATCAGCTTACAAGGATCGGATTATGTTCACAGCGCAGCGGTCGAAGAGTGTATGAGGTTAAAAGGATCGCTTTATTTGTGAAAACAACGATATACGCTACCCACTTGTAACAAATTGTGCAAAAATATCATGTGCAGAACTGTTATAATCAACTTTTTCTGGAACTAAGATAATTTTATCTTAACGGTGAGAGATTTTTAAAATTGGTCCACTGGTTCATGAGATTAGAGCTACACAAGCAAGGAAATAGACTTCTTCATAGCAATGGAGATAAGTAAAAATATTCACGATTACAATAAATAAACAGGGAAATGAACTAATTTAAACTGTGTAGCAAAACACTATATAACAATGCTATTCTCAGTGCATTAACATACTTTTGGATTGCAACAAAAATTCTGAATAAGACCTTTACAAATTTCGGTTTGAAACTGCGCCAAATAGGTTGTATTTTTATAACAAGTTTTGAGGTTGGAGCGCTGTCCGCTTGAGGCTTTATAGGGAGCCGAGGTAACGAAACGGTAACCGCTGTCCGCAAACCATTTCAAGTATTGTGAACGTTCCCTTGAATAGTTTGTAAGATTAAATGCAAGACAGATAGATAATCATAATGGTGTTGGTTACATGTACTAATTTGCTTAAAACTTAAGTGAAGTCCCGTGTCCCCTAGTAGGGTATGGGGCAGATGATGTACATCTGTTTCAGTGATCGATTTTTCTTTAGGGACAAGTAGGTGATCAGCCTTCTGTGTCCTGCCAGACCGAGACATTTTTTTGTGCGTCCTCACCGGGAATTAAACCCAGGACCCCTCGGTTCTACGCTCACGCGTTAACCACTGCACCAAGGAGACGGTCAAAACGCGGTATGAAGACTCTTAAATATCATTAAATAATATCCGTCAAAACTCTAGCAAACGATGCCTACTCTTACTATGTAACCCTTGCTTATATTATCAATTCCAATTCAGAGTTCTTTGTTGAATAAATATCACTTTAACGAAAGTCATTGGGTAAACAAATTCATAATTGAGAACTGGGCTATGGAAAAATTTTGGTATATTTTTCCATTCATTCCACATCAAAAAACCTGAAATTCATGTATGCGTGTGTATATGTTAGACAGCATGCATAACTTCGAAATATTTTTCCTTTTGTGTGGAGTCATTCTTCACATACCGCTTTTTCAACCCTTTTTCTACCTTTTTTGTTATTCTTCGTACGTCTAGTTAAACTGAAGGCTGTCATTAGAAAAGTTGAAAATATTTATTATTTTTTATTGATTTTCATTATATGCAATATATAGTCCATGATAAAAGGAGCTGTTCCAACAAGAATTTTTATAATATGTGCATAGTATCTGTATGACAATAATAGCGCACATGAAATGATAATGGTTCTGGTAAGTTATTTTTGTATTATGGTATGATGGTATATATATAACTCATTAACTTATCGAGAAATATAGGGCTACAATAATTTCTTCCAGTTAGGGTGAGAGAAACCCCTTAGGTTTCTCTTTAGCTTCTAGCCAAGACAGGACACTTTTTCTCAATGCAGAAATCATTAATCATTTCCAAGAAACAGTAGTCGTTCTTTCCATTGACAAACACTTGCCAGGATACTACGCAAAACTGTTATATCCATACTAAATTCCGACCTTGAAAAGAGGTACCCTTCTCCACTTCCTTTAGCGATTGATTTTGTTGATCAATACAGAATAGGTATCTGCTATTAATGTTTCAGAGTTCTTCATTGGAAATCGTATCATATCAAAATATCCGGGATATTATATACAAAATAAACATAAACTATTATGCTCATGAATAATTATAAAGTAAACATTTTCTAATTATGTGTCGTTTTTAAACAACGCTTCAATAGATAGACTGCACCTTTTTTGGCAATGCCATTCTCATCAGCTTTCCAGAGTTTATATTGACTTTACAACATAACTAAACCCTGTAAACAGTTAACAACCATTATTCGAGGCTAAACGATTTCCGATAAAGCAAATTAGCTACCGAATATATAGAAAATCCCGGTCCCGTTTACAAAACACGGAAAATTGATTCCATTAGTGTGCATTAGGGGCGCTTCTAACAGCCTGGCAACAGAGATACATAATAGGGAGCAAAATGATGCGGGCGAAATTAGCTTCTATCACAATGTGATAAGTGCTAAAACATTATGAGGATAATTGTCGCTGTAACGAGTTTGTAGCTAGCTTGGAGAGCTGTTTGTGAGACACATTTGCTGTTTAGTACTTAGTGGATACTTAGTGGTGGCTAGGTGTATGTTTAGTTTTATACATTATAGTGTTGTGAACGTTAAGTTGAATTAGCTTACGTTTTGGTCCATATTTGCACTTTACTCATAAGTGTCTAAAATCAAAGGAGTTTCTTGTCCTGTTTCTTGTATTATTCAGACCTAAATGGCTTTATTCTTATTATAATTGACTTGTACATAAGCTTAGGTACATTTTTTACTATAAGATATTTATATCAATGCTTAAAAATCTGTCATTACATTATGTAATCTGTAGCTCTCTGTAGGCTACTGATAAGGTTACCCGAAGGTTATTTTGTTTAATTCTATGTTTAATAATGATAATATCATAAATAAACGAGTCACTACTTCAAAATAAATACCACACTGAACCTTATTAAATAATAATACACAAGTTGTTCGCCTCGGCTTCGTCAGTGGTACATATATAATCTACTAGCTGCGCCCCGCGGTTTCACCCGCGTAAGTCCGTATCCCGTAGGAATATCGGGATAAAAAATAGATGTTGGCCGATTCTCAGACCTACCCAATATGCTTACCAAATTTCAGAGGAATCGGTCAAGCCGTTTCGGAGGAGTATGGCAACGAAAACTGTGACACGAGAATTTTATATATATAGAAGAAGAAGATAGATAGATGTCACTCAGTGAAGTTACAGCTTTTAATGGTGTAAGAATTTTTAAAATCATTGTCTGCATGTAAATGTTACAAATATATAAAAGTAGTTAATCCACACAAGTGGCATATATACTATAATATGCAAACATTCAGGTAACTTGTTTCGAATAAATAGTCAAAGAAATGGACACATATTTACTACACAACTGCAAACATATCGCAAGCGATCTGCCGCTGACAGCCAATATAAAAGGTTTATGTAGACACATATAAATAAATGGATTGCTCGACTGAATTCCTGTTACCCGTTCATTCGGTACAGGAATAATTGTAGCGATGTTAAATCCTACTAATATTATAAATGCGAAAGTTCGTGAGGATGTGTGTATGTTTGTTACTCTTTCACGCAAAAACTACAGAACCGAATGCAATATAATTTGGTACGTAAATAGCTGGACAATTGGAATAACACATAAGCAACTCTTTATCCCGATATTCCTACGGGATACAGATTTACGCGGGTGAAACCGCGGGACGCAGCTAGTTCCCCATGTGTTACATAATCCGAATGGCTTGCATGATTGAGCATTTAAATATAATCGAAACTCGTAATGCATAGCTAATGTGGAGGCCCGTTTCCTTTTCTTCGCCCGTCCCAGTCCATTCCTTCTTTCCAGTCGTTAATCCATTCCTTTTCCCTTATCCCAAAAAAGCGGGCAGCGCATTCGCAGAGGCCCAACCTTTGCGAATGTTCATGGGCGGTGGTGATCGCTTATCATCAGGCGATCCACCAGCTCAGTTGCCCGCTATGACATAAAAAAAAAAAAAAAAAAGATTTGAATCACGTTCATTAAACAATGAATTTTGATTATTTATTAAATGTTCATGGTTTTTTACAGAAACATTTTCCCTCCATTTTACAACATTACACATAGTACACTTAAAAATATATCTTTCAAGTTGCCTAGCAACCATTCTAGCAACATTTTTTATTTTTCGAAGGATCAGTTTCACTTTATTATACTGGCAATATTCACCGGTCCCTCCGATCTCATTTCTTGCGATAAAAAATAAGCTCGAGATTGAGACGGCGATCGTATCTATGAACAATGTATTTATTTCCTTGTGAATGAGAATTACAAGGCATAAATCGGATTGCCATGAAAAATATTATTTCATTGTATGTTTTGTGAAAGAAATATCGCTTTTCGTTCATGTGCAACATAATCTTTTATTTGATCTGCATTACGTTTTATATCTATAATTCTAATTGTTTTTAATCACTCAATGTTATAATAACTTTTTTATTTGTGTATCTGTGGCCTGACAGTTAAGTGAACTAACTAACTGAACTAAAATGAAGAGTGTCACATGTAAGGTTTTGACGGTGATGAAATAAAAAAAAATATCTCAAAAATAAGTCAAATATAAAATTGAATCGAACTCGATAGTTATAATAAAAAATAAGATTCAATCTCTTATTTGTTTTAAGCACCGACTGCGATATGAAAATTATAATCAGGAAATTCGCGTTCTTTCCGTGTCTATTATATATCCTCACAACCACGTTTATTGTCTATATTCGAAAAGATTCTCTCATTTTCCTATGATTGAAAGTCAACAAAACATATTCTTCCTCGCCAGTACAAGCCAGGCTTCCCTCCCTAGCGCCTTGCATAATCGATCGTCTGCTTTTATAGCCCGGGGGAGTTTACGCAACAAATCATTCTATCTTTATTAAATGAAACGGTCTAACGGTTTTCAAATACAACTAGCTAGCTATTGATCGTGACTCCTACCGTGTCTTAACCTGAGTTAATGTAAAAATGGTTTTGCCACTGATTCTAACATAATACTCGTAAATATGTTAAATAATACTATAGCTGCTCTGGCAAACGCTGTTCTGCCTTATTCTTATCATTTATATATATGGAGAAAAGATATCTTATTTATTTATTGAATGAACGTAAGAAATACTGTTGATAAGAATAGGTATAAACTATAAATAAAAGTTTTACCGCTGGACAAAAACGGAATCGTAAAATATGCATCTTACAAAAGTATAAGTACTAATAATAGTAAAATAAGAGTTATGTTATTTCATTACATAATATTATTACAGTAGATCCTTAATGAGTACATATTGAGCCCCACTTGAAGTCAATGAAGTAGAATTTACAACGGCGAAGTTCAAAGTAAATCTCGAAAGCCCTTACAAGTAATCGCCTTTATAATTTACGGTTTGTGTTCAGGAAAATCGATTTATGTACATAATATTGCATAACAGCTGGTTTCCTTGACTTCGGCAGTATTGCTAAATATTGAAATAACCTTCAAGCATTCATTGACATGTCTGGTTATAAATTTTAATGATAAACGATTTATGAATCTACTTTCACTGTATTCACGTATTCCGAAGAACTCTGTTCCGTTCATTTTCAACCAACTTCAAAAATGAGAAGGTTCTCAATTTATTTGAAAGCTGGTGCCTCCCGTGTGATTAAAAACAATTATTTATTGTGATATAAATATTTATAAAATTTATTTATATTGACATTGACTTTTACACACCAAAATATGGATATTTAAGTAAAATATAGTAGGAGAGTATGATTAAAAGTTCATTTCAATGCTACAAATATTTTCAGAACCTTTAATTATATTTATAACTTATGTATTATAATTATAGTATTGGCATATGGCACACGTCCAGCTAGAGCATTTGTCGAATAAAAACATCAGTGTCTACTCCTAAAAGCCTTTTACTAGAAATACCTCCACAGACGATCACTTACTACAATGTCGGTCTCCTTCGATCTCGTCCGATTCGGACCCGTGATACAGAGCTATTTTATGGGCTCAATTTTTACCATTATATAAATGTATATAGATGCTTCAGAGTATTTACGTCATCCTCTTTTACGGTGAAAGCAGCGACTAATCAGAGCTATCCTGTAATTGAAGGTACAAAGTTTTAGAAATTTAAGACTTTTCAATTCATTTGATACGTTGATACACATTATAATAATGAATAAATCGCTCTTACATGCGTTCTTAGTATTTAATTTCTATAGTATTCGCGTTAGGTGCATCAAAAACATAATCAATTAAAAAAAATCGTACAAATTTTGTTCTTTGCTGCTATGTTTCCGATTACAAAGTCACCCTCAGAATTGGCATTTAAAGAAATATACATACCAAACCAATTTATGTCCAAAGTTTTGGTAAATTACAAAATAAAATAGCAGCGATGTCAAAAATGTTTGCCTCACTTCACTTCAAATCATTAGTTTGCCAGACGCACGCTCCATGTACTCTATAACTACAGTTTCGTTTTCAAAGCCCCATAATCTGTCATTTCTTCCATAATACGTCTGCAAAAAATGATACGGCGCAAAGGCGTGCACTCGTTGTGAATTTCTAACAACGTTCAAACAAGCAAAGTTTTAGGAACACGTCGGAAATTGCCCGCAAACTTCTTACCTTCGAGTCGTGAACTTAGTCAAAGCATAATGAGGTCTAATGTTCGAACAGTAGTAAAAATAAAGTAAGAAAATACTTGTATTATTCAACTGGTAAGCAAGGGTTATAAGAGACATTAATGTCTTGGGTTATCTGCCTGTAATATTACATCTTAGAAACGAACGTATAAGAAAACAACAGCTTAAGAAAAGAAGTGTTACGTGTCCATAGCAAGTTGATAGTATATATAAGTCTATAGCTGATAGAAGAAAATGGTTTAAAATAGTATCAATAGTATTAATAATAAAAAAACAGATTTTACACGCGATTTATTCCTTATATTATTTAACCCGACGTTACGAACACTTTACAGCGAGCGTGGTCACGTGGAGACTGATCTTTAATTTCTAAATGTATAATTCTCGCGGAAAGTCAAACATAATAAAATACTATAATAAATAAACATTCAAGGCCATCCCATTCCATCTACAACTTCTTTAAGCATCTACGTCTGTCTAGACGGTGAAACCTTTGTATTGAAAATATTATCCTTATTTAAACGTCTTTGTTTCGAGAGCGGTCCAGACTACAAAGACGTGTATTAGATTATTTTCTCTTAAATCTTTATTTGACCTCAAAGGATCTACTGAATTTAACTTGAGGTTCAGATCACAAAAGACCTGCATACAAGCAAAATTTTAAAACTTCATATAGATAATTCTAATTTTAAATCCGTGTCAAAATACATATAACATGCATTACTTGAATATACCTTACTTCAAATCTCTAGTACAGCCAGGGCATGCGTCTAGTCATATACAAGAATATTACTATAAGCCTACCCTGGTCTGATTACTTTATAAAACCAAGCACGTACCACAATTGCTTACCATCTATTGTGTGAGCTTAGATCATGCCTTTTGTGATTTATGAACGTAAGCCCCTTTGTGGAGTAGAACAATGATTCTAGCTGGTTACTTCTGTGTAAAAGGCACAATATTAAATATTACAGGTAACTGCTAAAGTCACTTTAACTTTTACAAAACACAAGTTATGGGAGAATTCATAATGAAGCGAGACGGGGTTGGTCGTAGCATGTAGATTCATAGTTGTTATATACTTATGGCTGTTATTTTTTTTTAAATCGATAACTGGCTTGTACTTTATATTCCTTTCGATTCAAACAATCCATCACTTTAAAAAAGTATATCATTTATTACATATTTTTAATGTTATTATCAGCCCATATATGTTCCCACTGCTGGGACACAGGCCTCATGTTAATAACATTAATAAAAAAACTTAATGTTATTATAACAAACAATCTTTTCCAGTAAACTGGAATTCGATATTTCATAGCGGCACGTGACTGAAAAATTATGAAAAAAAACATAATAAAAGGTGCAGACAGCGGGAACAGACCTCAATTTCCAGGGTTGCGAAGGGACAACGTAATTGCTCATTAAAGATAATGGTCCATCCATGGACAATCATTAAGAAAATTTCATTAATTACTGAAGCAGACAGAGCTCTGAGCTTGAATAATTTATCAATTGAAAACTCGCTCACATTATTACATCAGCTATTCTTTTGTTTCAAAGCTTTGGAAATGCATACAATTGTTGCAAAACAAATATTATTTATTTTACAATAAATAGACAAATATACGTTTCTATAAAACAATAATTATTTATTGCTTCCACTGTTCTTCACAAGGATTTTATATATAAAACCGAATATAAATATGGAATCTTGCTACACAGTTGATATTTGCAATAGTATAAATGAAGAACCATAGAAAAACATTAATACAAAATCATAAGATTTAAAAATAATTTTTACATTTATTTACTACAATCCAAATAGATTTTGATTCTCAATTTTAATAATTGTAAACATATAAACTAATATTTTTAATTACAATTTATAAAATCTTGCAACAACTTTTTAACTTATAAGAATCCTCCTTCTGTATTAACAAAAACGTAAAAAAATTGCCGTCTTCTGTCGCTCTCGATTTTACTTTCTTAATTTTACCACAGATAATATAATACTATAATAATTTTATTCTAATTAAGGTGATTACTTAATTAATAGTTTCTAAGCTCTCGTACTCATATTACTGCATGTCTACAAATAAAGATTTATATTTATTATTTTCTCAATAGGTATTGCATTCAGAGATATTTTTCCAAGGTCTCCTCTCCGGGTCACTAAGATTACATAACAACGGTAAAATGTAGGTTAAGTTAATTTATTCACTGTGATCATTTATATTTAATTATTATAACCTTGAAACGATATTGATTGTGATTATATGTACAAAAGAAGAATTGCATGAGTTAATCTATTTAATTTATGATTTTACTTTGATTTACTATGTATTCCATTTGTTTCAATTGACAACTCATTCTCTCTGTTATTCCTAATGGTGGGTTTCCATGCTTGCCAAGGCTTGACAAGCGTCTACAAACACAAGCGTGTAAAGAGGGTGTTTGGCTTGGCTTGCGTGAGCTTGTGAACGCTTGTCTCCGATCCGGTCTAGTGTCGGTTTTTGGACACAGATCAAAGGGTGCTTGCGGCAAGCGCTTGCGACGCGTTCACACGTTGGCGCGCGCTTAGTAGCCGTTGTGATCTCGCGACGAACGCACGTCTAGTTCTGACTTCAAAATGAGTGGCTGGTCGAACGAAGAGAGTTTATCGTTTTTGGAATATTACCAGACCGAAAGCTGTATCTGGAACCCCAAAGATGTTAACCATAAAGATAAAAAGAAAGTTGCAGATGCTTGGAGTCGTCTTGCCCAGTTAATGGGGAAGCCAGTAAAGGAATTAAAATTTGCTTTTGTTTTGCTTTGTTTATATTTGAAATAAAAGTAGGTTAAACCAAACGTAATAGCCGATACAAGTTCGGTGTCCGCCATGCTTGGATGTACGTAGCACACTGACGCATTCACAAGCATGTAAACGACTTCCAAATCCCAAGCGAGATTTGTGGACGCTTGTGCCTTGTGGATGCTTGTCAAGCCTTGGCAAGCATGGAAACCCACCATAACATTTGTTTCTTTGCAATACGTTACCAGCATGAAAATATCCCACTTCACTTCTTAATTCATTTACAAAATCTATGAAAATTCAATGCAGCCAGCAATAAGCAGTTCGGAGATTAACAAAAAGATAGACAAACACAAATATCTTACATTGTTCTTTTGTTATAGGCATTCGGTACTTACCGTATTAACTGTTATTTTGTGATTGCAAATAGATACTGTCAATTTATTTATTCGATAAATTGAAAAAAAAAATCGAATATTTAACACTGATGAGAACAATTTTTTACGGAGATATTTAATACTAGCTGCGCCCCGCGGTTTCACCCGCGTAAGTCCGTATCCCGTAGGAATATCGGGATAAAAAGATGCCTATATGTTATTCCAGTAGTCCAGCTGTCTACGTACCAAATTTCATTGCAATCGGTTCAGTAGTTTTTGCCTGAAAGAGCAACAAACGCACACACATCCATACAAACTTTCGCATTTATAATATTAGTAGGATAATTTGTAAGTGTATTTATAATAATTTCGTGTATATATTAATACGTTTTATATTACTATTTTCTTGTGTTTGATACATTGAAAAAAAATTGAAAAAATGAGTCTCCCCGTGACCACGCTCGCTGTAAAGTGTTCAAAACGTTGGGTTAATAATATAATGAATAAATTGTGTTTAAAATCCGTTAAAAAGTTTTTAATTTCTAAATGTTTTATATTACTTGGATTCCTGTTTATCAAATCTGACTTTTAGCTTTACCACCACGCTGTCATGTTGTTTTAATTTATTTTTACCTGCAAATGTTGACTCTTAGTAGACATGACTTAGTACGCATGTGTGTGTCCTTTTTTGCAAAATGTATGTACTTCTACTATACTATACACTCCACTTCGCAAACTAGCACATTTTTGTTAAATATGCAGTAGAAAGGATCGTAATTATTACTTTAAGCCTCAAGAACTCTTTGTAAATCTCGAATAAGAAAAACCATACAAGACGTCTCAAAGGAGTCGTAAAGGTCAAAACGTGGGAGTAACAATGGAAGATAAATCTCGTTTTTCACAAAAACTATTCAAGTTTCCCGTTCCTACAATCAATATTTCATACTATCTTTGTAGGGTTTCCTATCGTTTGAAGCAGTTCTTTTTATTTTTTATACATTATTCAGTCTAAAATATCGTCTAGATTACCGAAGCCTTTTGTATTCTTAGCAAAGTGATTTCTATATGTACTATTTTTATATTGATCCATTTTGTCTGATGACAACGAAAAGAAAATGACGTGCTCACTTATTGGATGTATAATTTAAAAAGCTTTTTCATTTGACCTTATTTGACAAAGTTCTAATGCCATTTAGTATTCTGAGCAGAAGACGTATCGCGTAATCCATATTCAAATCTCAATAAATCTAAATAAATAAATGGAAATTACAAAAACGTGTTATTTCACATTTCTTTTCTGTATACATTTAAGGCAAATCCGGCGGAAAGTTTTCTGGAATATAATTCAAGTTTGATAAGTATATAGCTAATATCATGGAAGCCTAGCAAGTTGGCGGGTATTGACTTCGCGCGAATTGGAAAACTTCGGCGTCAGAATTCTTAGAAGACAGCTAGCTAGCTCTTTGAAACTTATTTACGTATGCCATCAATAATGTCGGGAATATACCATTCTACCTTATTCAATGTTATTTATTTACTGCTTTGTACCAGTGAGGGTTTAATATATTTCTGGATACAGGATTCCGGAATATAATAACAATAGAAAACTCACATGACAATAACTTTTGAAAGCATTTTTATTTTCATCTGACGAAAAACAAAAAATGTTTTTTTATCTACGACAATGCCTGACATTTTACTGAAAATTCAAATTTTAATAAAATTTATAATTTATATAAAAATATTCATATTCTCAAAGCTATTCTATAGTAAATAAATATAAAATATGTATATCGTAACATCACTACATAGTATAAAACAAACCTTCTCTGTCCCTATATCCCTATGTATGCTTAAATTTTATAAATTACGCAACGGATTTTGATGTGTTTTTAACACGCTTTTATTAGCTTCACTTGTATGTTTGTATGTATGTAACTCACACCCGTTTTTCTCCCACTTC
>NC_052116.1:2032551-2076189 GCF_012273895.1 Zerene cesonia | reverse complement strand
ATTAAAAATTATTTTATAGTTTTTAGTTTGAAGTGCTTGAAAAGCGTGTTTTTTAGTTTTTTAAAACTATTTTTATTTAATAGATGTAATGATTAATGAGGAAGGTTTATATGTATAACAACATCTATTAAACTACTGCGAATTTAACGCGTGCAAAGCCGCGGGCAAAAGCTAGTTAAATACAAATGAATGTAACATATTAAAACCCCAGTTATTTGTAACAAGATCATCATATATCCACATTTAAAACGTAGAGCAATCAACAGAAGCAATTCAACAAATAAAACCTCACAAAACATAACCTTTTATTTCTAAATCTTCCCAACACCCCAGGGCTACGCTCTAGTTCTACCCACTCGACCTTCCAACCACGAAACGTGCTCATCATGCCACCCTTGACCTGATTTGACACTCGCGGTACGAACTAAGGGCTGGTACTAAACATGTGAACAACTGTTATAACAAGCTTCATTTATTTGAACGCAATTAGAGATTCGTTGGCGTAAATAGAAGAATTGCTATCGAGAGAATAAAGTGATATATCTAGTCTTTATGGTGACATTCCTATCCTATATAACTATTATAATTATTATATTGATGAGTTTATCATTAGCATTACTGCAGCATGGATTGGGCCGAGTTGGCTTCCCGTTTTCAAGGACGCCCTACCGAGCAAATCTATTTTTTATTATTATTTTTATTTTTGTTTTGTCCTTGAAATAAATGTATTTCTTTCTTTCTTCTATATGGCAAAACATAGCGCTAAAGCAGATATGTTGATATTCTTATAGAATGTATCTTGTGTATGTATATACTATATAACATATGTGAATGTTGTACGTCTCCACTTCTAGAAGTCATGGACATACTCCCCCTCAATCATATTAAATTAATATGAAAAACTATTTTTTTATATTTTTCTTATAAAATATAAACATTCATATACATGACGAACTCTTTATATAGCCCATTATTTCACAAGTAAGAATACAATAAAATCAAAATAATTAAAAAGTTTGTCCCACTCAGAAATCTGATGTGACGTCGGAAATTTGAGTAGTTTCATGAAGCCAAATACAAATCTAATACGTATCAATTTGAAATGCTTTATACCTTGTATAGGCACTGATTGATTTGCGGCCTCAGGTCAACCGCTTCCCAACCACAGGCGAATGGTAATTTTCAATCGAGCTTTTAGCTTTAATTTTGGATCGCGTTGCATTAGAAATTTTATAATTCATGCCTCTTTAGTAACTACTCATTACAAAACTATAGAGAGAAGAATCGATATCAATAATTGAGGTAAATTATTAAACAGTTGATATGTATAGCTTAAGGATTATTTATTTATATGTATGTGAATTTATTTTTCCAGTAGTGAATAATGATCTTAGTTTTTACTAGATCAGTCAATCAAGCTGGTGTTAAAAAATTACGGGCCACCGGTTCCCCCTTTTACCAAACGTAACAGTAGCATTCGGATGCTACTATATTTCGCCTACATACTGTTGGGGTTTGGTACCGCCGTTGGTATCAATTCGTGCCGATGCGTCGACTTTCACATTAATAATGAATGTTTGTTGACGATTAATGCGCGTAATTTTATTTCTAAAAATCAATAAATCAAATACTCTGTTCAAATTACACACTAAACAATCCGGTACCACCAATTGAATCTGTGATGTACCAGATATAAACATAACCCGTATAACCCATATAGAATACGTCGTTAAAATTATATTAGGGGATAACAAACCCACATCGAAAGCTTGCGGAAAGTCACTGAAAGTAATCTAATAGTCACATTCAATGCAATTCTGTCTATTGCACGCGCAAATTGAGTTACGGTCGGCCGCAGCTGCATCGGAGTACTTAGTTTTATACAAATAATACGCTACTGCAAAATAGTGGTGAGTTAGAATATATTAATTATAGCCGGGTAGGTTTTTCGAGTTTTGTAAATGTTGGACGGAGCTAACAGTACACTCCATTAACGAGTTTTAAAGTGATTTACTGACAACAATAAACAAATACTAAAAATGAACAATATGTAATATTGAACACAATTTGTATTACCGAAGATGGAGCACAAATTCTAAATATTAACTTAGACAGTGAACATTTATGTCCGGCACAATATTATAAATATGCTTGAGTCTGGATGAAGAATAATGAAGCGGCTACTGTGGTGAAGCTCGTTTGCTGCCTATGCTGATAGATACCAATTGGTTTGTTGTTTATTGCGTTGGGAACAAACAGAAACAAAGATTTTTATTGATGTGTATCATATTAAGTATTTAAAATATCATCAAGACAAGACGATCTAGAATCATAAAAGTTTGCTTAAATGTAATTTGAGATAGCACGTGCATAATTTATTTAATTACCACTATTGATTTAATATACAGCAGTACAAATATACAGTTGTGAAATCGGTCCAATAGTTCAAAAACTACTGGACCGATTTCAATTTTTTTTTTACTTTACTTTCATTAGAAAACTGGAACTTCACTGAGTGACAAAAGCTATGTATGTACCACGGGTGAAGCCGGAGCGAATAGCTAGTACCTTATCTAATATATAAAAATAAGTCGGGTTTTCCTTCCTGACGCTATAACTCCAGAACGCCCGAACCGATTTCCACGGTTTTGCATTCGTTGGAAAGGTCTCGGGCGCCGTGAGGTTTATGGCAAAGAAAATTCAGGAAAAAATTCTGCAGAAAAGCGGGAAAATCATATTTCACATACAACCATCTGGTGGCGAAACGGAGTTCGCCGGGTTTGCTAGTAATTGTATAATAATCTTATTTATTTTCTTCAAGTTCGATAACCATAGTGACTAATCGCTCCTATTCGTGAGTACAAAGAAAGAGTTCCGCACACCATTTACTGAGTAAGAATCACATTAGATATTCAATTAAGTAGTTCTACGTGATGGGATTTGCATAACAGTGGAGCTTGTGGAAAACTTTACCTGCCTTGCCTGAACCACATAGTAACAGTTGTTGAAGCAGTTTTACTCAAATGCAGAAAATCGTTTGAAACTTTTTCTGTAATGTAATGTAAATTCCTATAATCATGCGTTTTACAATGAACGCAAATTTTATATACTATCTGAAGTAGTATCTTAACAAAATCAACGGATACATAATGTATCCGCTATTGTAATGAATGTATTATACATTCATTACAATAGCTTTTTTACGTATTTAGTAGATATAATTTTAATAATATTTAATTTTCTTCCACTTGCCCAAAACCTCAATACAAGAAGTATCTTGTAGTATCTTGTATTAATACCCTCTTTACTAGTAAGTAAAGAGGGTATTAATGTTAAAAAATCCTACAAAAATATAATCAAAATGGGTAGTCTATTTATACATCTATTTAATTCAATAAACATATAACTACAAATATTAATCGATCTTATCTCAGCATAAAATAGATCACGCTCGCTCCATGAAGTAAGGTCAGGAAAGCAGTATTTCCTCCCCCTCAATGTATCTTATCCTATTTAATAATCCCATGAACACCCCATTTCCTAAAGGAGTTTGCAGCATATCCGCAATTTATTACACTTGTACCTTAAACCCATTTAAATCATCCTTTACATTGATAAAACTTGATTATAGAATGACTAAGTCACTGCCCAGATAAACGCAAATTAAACGACTCCTGTGTTTGATTTTACGCGAGTATTATACATTTATGGGGAGACTGACCCGTGACCACGCTCGCTGTAAAGTGTTCGAAACGTCGGGTTAATAATATAATGAATAAATCGCGTTTAAAATCCGTTAAAAAGTTTTTTAATTTCTAAATGACTCCCGCTGAATATATATTTAATACAAATCAGTAAAAAATAAAACCGCTAATGAAAAAAGGAAGGAACAAAGAAACTTCACATAACGCCGAGTAAAGGATTAAGATATATTATCTTGATGGAAATAGATAATACTGTAAAGTAAGAAAGATTTCTTTATGTCAGAACAAAGAAGGTCGCTCTTTATCATGCCTCTTGCATGTAACAAGCGCTTTATACGAAACACGAACTATGTTTGCTGGAAACGAATATTTCAGTGGGAAATTTAAAGTATTTTTGTGCGACTTATGTGGAAAGGCACGTTTCTTTAATCCTAGGATATTTGGTGACTTCCACCGTTCACAGTGCTTCTGTTATTGTAGCAAATATACTCTATATTCTTATCTTTAAATTCGCAATGATAACACATTTTACCCTCTCTATGTAAATTTTAAAATTCATTTGACATAAAGCTGTGTTTAAATATACAGTTTTAATTTGGTGAATCGTTGCTTTCAGACCATAATGTAGAATGTTCCTTAATAACATGCAAATAGTGTTTCCGAGATAAATCTGAGGCGGGCGTAAGAAAGATTTTGTGATCGTGGCGCAGACGCTTATTTGCATGTTTATCAGCTTAACCCTTTCTGAGAGGCTCTAATAATCTGTGGGATTATAACAACATTTTCTTAGATTAATATGTCCTTGTTGTATTCCAATATTTATGATTAAATCGACTCCACTTTCATTTACATTTATAACGCCACAGATCAACGAGATTTTTACAATACGTTGGAAATTTATTACAAAAAACATTTAAATTATTGTGAGATGATACTACGAAGTTGGTAGTTTGAAGTGCAAAAGTAACCAAAAAGAGACAATTGCGACACGCTTTTGTGCCACAGCCAATGCCACAGTGACTTTTAACGTAAAACTTGGAATGTCTAAAGTAAGAATCGTTACCCTACATAATTAAATATTTACAACGTAGGTATATAAAGTTATAAATCCGACTTACTTTGTGGTAGTCGAGCACGCTTCGGCACGAATTGGGCCAGCTCGCACCGGGGAAGTACCACACCCCCACAGAAGACCGGCGTGAAATAGTGGCATGCCACTGTGTTTCGTACGGTGAGTGGGGGAGCCGGAGGCCCGTTTCCTTTTCCTCACCCATCCCAGTCCATTCCTTCTTTCCAGTCTTTTATCCTTTCCTTTTCCCTTACCCCATAAAAGCGGGCAGCACATTCGTAGAGGCACTACCTTTGCGAATGTTCATGGGCGGTGATGATCGCTTACCATCCCAGCTCAGTTGCCCGCAATGACATAAAAAAAAAAAAAAAAAAAAAAATGCATACTAGCTGCTCGCCTCGTATATGCACGGGTATATATTTTTAAATTTTCAAATGATTATTATCCCAATTCGGGCGAAAACAATTGATGGATTTTCTTAGACTTCTACATCTATATAGGTATCCGGGTATTCCGTATACCATGTAATATAACAAAAAGTATCTCATCAATATCTACATGTATACTATATTACTAATGAAATTAAAGAGATTACTAATCGTTGAATACAGACATTTTAAAGGTATATATACTATAAAATTATTATTAAACACCAATCTCCTATTCTAGCTAATATCAAACCTAAAAGCACTTACTAAAGTTTGCATTAACAAGTCTTTAACCTCAATTCAAACCGCTATCGCTTTAATAGATTTCTACGTAAATATTCACTTTTAAATACTAGTACTTGAATCGAGTTATCGTTGGCGCGAACACCTTAATTAAATGAAATATCCAAAGAAACCTGTAACGGCGTGTCTTTAATTTGCTCCAGGCGCTACGCTGGCTTAAACGGCTTTGACGGCGTTTTCCTTGATGGAAAATTATGTTTGCACACTTTCACTGCTTTTAAGTTTCATTGCTTTTAAGTTTTTATGTGAAATTATTACGTTTATTTGTTGTTATTTTTAATAAAAAGACTTGAATATTGTTTGTCTTACTAAAATATACTATCTACGTTCTATCTTCATATAGTAATTAAAAATATGTATGAAACTCTATAATACAAGTAAACAAAATTCACCCAATAAATATAAATTCCGAGTAGTTTCGATTTAAATTTTTGACATAATAAAATGTTAATTAAAAGAATACAATTATGATTCTTTTCGAAATTTCCAACAACAATGTTCGAATGTGATAATAGAATACAATAGAGTATAACAATTATTAGTGATACTCCCATTTGAATGGAAATTATCTTTGCTCGGAAATGCCAATAACATTTATAACTACGTGAAACAACAAAAACAATCACTAATTGGATTCTTTTACCGATTTTATACTTCGAGACTGTTTTTAAAAACAATGTTATAAAAACATTTTTGTAAAGATATCTTGTTTGAATATTGTTGAACGTGTATAACTTATTAGATATTAAATGATATGAAAAAGTTACGTTCAAACGTTTTGTTTTGGTATATTTTACAATTTACAACACTTTGAACAAATATATATGTAGATATGCATATACGTGTGAATTATACCGACTCTTTTTAACTGCATATTGACCCATTATTATCGAACAAATTTAATTCAAACTTTGTGCACCTATCAAGAATTGGTGGCAATAAAATAATATCATGAGTTTAACTTGATTAGGATCGATAAATAATTTCCTTCGCTACATACTCTAATTGCAAGTGAGAAAATGCAGTTAATTCTAGCATAAAGCGTTTTGTTTTCTTAAACTATTTTTATTATGGTAAACCTCTTATCTTGTATTACAGAAACGGCATCGCCTGAAGAATTTACGGTCTACGTCGGTCGCTGGACAGAATGCTCCGTAACCGATGCAGAGAATATTAAAACTATCGAAAGGTAACAAGTCCACAAATCAGTATTTATTACCATATTAAGTATGTTGTAAAGTAATCAGTAATAAATGTCGCTTCTTCGCGCCTAAATCACTAATCCGATTCTGATTATCTGATTTCGTATATTACGTGGGCGAATCTAAGCGGAAAGCTGGGAATTTGAGGATCTCATAATATGATTATGGTTCAGGCAACTTTACTTAGTATTTATAGCAACACACTTGAACTCTATTCTATAACAAATTAATAACAAAAACACAACATAGTAATTATTAAAGTATCAAAGCATCAAAATTTAAAAGATAACACTTTATGCTACATTTACGGTGCGCAGCAAGCTGTATAACAATGAAGTTTCATATAGTCAATTGTAAAATACGTTTACAAACTTCTCCATTTTAGGCAACAGTTATTTAACAAACATTTCCAGTTTGTTTAATACCATTTATGTTTTCAAGGTATAACATACGAATAGAGACCGATTCCCTGGTACATACACCACGACTTGGACTCCAGCGCAGACAGGTGCAGTGTCGGCGCAAGGATGGACAATTTGTCGAAAATATGTGAGCATCATTAATTAAATTACACCGTTCTAAACTCTTCAGAAAAGAGATAAAAATTGATATTGAAAGTCGTTAATCTGCAACCAGTGGTTTTTCTGTTGTCTGTGGTACTGTCTACGTAGTAACTTTTTGATAATCTGTGGTACCGTTGCCAATGGCCATACTCTGTAAAACAAGTTATCAGTTATAGCCTATACTCTGTAGAATTTTTTCTTTGTTTCATTGAACGCATCACAAGTATTAGGGTCCAAAGGATATTTTAAATTTAGAATTACGTCTAGCCTAAAAAGATTTTAACAAACATTTTTATATAATTTTAAAGCTCACGTTCCAAGCATTCATGAATAATTCCTAAGCCTAGCATTTATCATGCCCCAAAACTTCACTATTTGTTCGAGAAAAATATATTTCCCTTGAAATAAGAGCGTTGAAGATGAACCGGGATCGCGACGAGAATATTGACAAGACCCAACTGGGTCATATTATCGCTAACGCGTTGATCGACCGCCATTTTGTTGATGCTTACGCAAAAGCATGACTTGTGACTTGACGAATTTCATAAATGTGACAAACAAGCCAGACTAAATTATCCGATATTTCAATACTTTATAAAAAACCTTCATACATACATAAGACGCAAACATATTTGCAAAATAAAAGTACATATTTTTTTTTCTTCAACATTTTATGCTAAGGGTAACCGAAGGCGCTAGGCAAAAACTAAATTCCTTTAACCTGATAAGTTAAATTGAAATTTTTAATGCAATTTTTTTGGTACTTAAGAAAGATTCATAAGTTATTTTTTCTGAATCGAACTAATTTGAAATCAACGGACCACGGACACACTTACAATCGTTCAAAGTTACACTTGAACTTAATTTAAACTAAGCTAAGCTTTATTTGAAGGGACTCGTGTGGTCCCAATTAAATGTCTTCTAGTTCTGACAAATTGAAAGCGTATGTTATAAAAAATAATTATACGCATAAATTTTTTATTAACGCTGATATAATAATCATATATTAATATGATTATCACAGGTATTGCGGCGCTGCTGTGTCAAATATAGGTGCGACGCGAGTGTGCGTGATGCGTGAAAACTGTTCGCTGGGCGAATGGTTGCCATGGCGACCGCGGCCGGACGGCTCGCTCGTACGCACCAGGAGGCTGCGCCGGCTACCCCAAGGTGATGTTTTATTCTATTTATTTTAAGGTTATTGAAGTGAAAACTTCTTTAGCCGCGTTAAACAATTTTGGAAGGAGAAAACCTTATGGGTTCGCGCCACCGACATGCTAATTTAATGAAAGTTCGAAATTGAAATTATCTATTATATTATATATATTATATTATACTATATAATTATAATAAGATATATGTAATAAAGGTAGTTAATAAAATAATTTTGATTAATCCCAACAATGATTTATCTATCGTGAAATAAAGAATTCAAAGTAATTTAAGTATAGATTGAAGTATAGTGGAGAAAATTTAACTATGGTGAAAAACATAATACGTTTTACAAAATTGCATCGTTTGTATTTTGTTTTCTTTGTAACGGCTTTTCGTGAATGGAAGTGCTTTTTGAAGGAAATACATTCTATATTTTCAATTCATTAGTTATTTACAATATTGTTCACATTTTCAAATTTATTTTTTAATTTATTAAGGAGGTGGAAAGGAATGCGATGTGGTAGAGGAAGTGAGGCCCGCTGCAATGGAGGCCAGTGCGCACTGGACCCCGGGCCCATGGGGCTCCTGTCGGGTCGCCGTAGAACAATCCGCCACACCCGCTCCACGTACGTTGTAGTCGTTTTGAAACGCAATTCAACAAGTTTTTCATCTTTTTTTAATCACGCTCGTTATAAGTACTGAAACAGAACCCATAAATTGTACCATTAAAATCCGCACATTTACCAAATAAAAATGATGCTTATTTTTATTTATTATTAGCAAACCTAACTTTCGTTTTAGCGATTTCAATTTCCCTCTCGAAGTTCAATTAACATCTAAAACGGTGTATAGGTCGTTAACAAATACCTATGTCCTCTATATTTGTCATATGTTTAATTAATTGTTATTATTCATACATATTTAACACCAGCCAACGACGAAGACGACGATGCGGACGACGACGACGCGATCTACGACGAGGACGACGAGTCGGACGAAGCGGACAAGGACAGTAACGCGAGTTGCGGCGGCGGCGTGCAGCGGCGCGAGGCCACGTGCGTGCGCGCGGACGGGCGGGCGCTGCACCCCGCGCAGTGTGCGCATGCGCCGATGCCGACGCTTGTGCAGCCGTGCGAGGTTTGATCGCTTGCAGAATGGAGTTACTCATAGTTATTCCTCTTTCTCCTTCTCTATAACACTTTGGGAAGTGCTATTGAGTCACCTCGCTAATATTTTGCTTGATAAAGTAGTCTGTGTTCTTCAAAATATTTTCTCTATTTCTATGTTTAGCAATCTCCAATATTGTGCCTAATAGGACCATTTAGACTTTACAGAAATTACATATCTGGCATTGCACTTTAATATTACGAAACATAACATACAAATACTTTTATGCTTATGTTATATTCAATTATACACAGGTGCCATGTCCCCGTGACTGTGAGGTGGGTGAATGGAGCGATTGGGGAGCGTGTCAACCAACCGATGGCTGTCCACTGTTTCCTGTACAGCAGCTTACTACTACTGGTAATCTATTATTATAATGATAACGTGCTAGGCAAGCACAATATCTTAAACGAAGAAGACTAAATCTAGATGGGACTAAATCAAAGTACTAATATCATGACTGTTTAGTAATATGTGCTGCAAAGTACTTTATAAATATATGTATTTTTTTAGATATATATTAGTAAACGCACATATATTCCATAGGCTATAGTGTACGACGTCGGCGCATTATCGCAGCTGCATCTGGCGGTGGGGCCCCGTGCCCTCCGCTGGAAGAGAAGCGAACGTGTAGCACGCCGCGATGTGCATCGTGGAAAGCGCTTCCATGGGGCCCCTGTGTTCTCAATCAACAACACAACACTTGCGGGCCAGGAAGACGTAGTCGGGAGTTGAGATGCGTGGGGCATGATGGAGTGAGTTCTTTGTTGTATTTTTGGAGTAAAGTATATTTTGAGACTTGGTATAGATTGCTGATACTGATTAAAATCACTCGAACATAAAATTGTTCAATTCATTGTTGTTTTCTATAACTTTGTATGTGATGTTATATATTCCCTTTAAAGTTCACTTTTTAATCAAATAAGAACTACATGACTATAAAATTTATAACAAATATTACACCACCGTTTAGAAAGAAGCACAGCGCGCGTGGTGCAGCGGCAGCGGAGCCCCCGCGCGCACGGAGCGGTGCCGCATCGCGTGCGCCGGCGACTGCGTGGTCACCTCGTGGGGCGCCTGGTCGGCCTGCTCCGCGCCCTGCCTGGCGCCCGGCCACGCGAGACCGACGCGCACCCGACGCAGGTTCATTGTGGCGCACGCGTCGCCTAGTGAGTCACTTTTTGTATCATGATTAATGAATTGCATATATTTCAATGTTTCGATTATGGAGATGAACATCTGTTATTTTATTTTCTTTTATAAAGCGTAAATACTTTTGGATAATATGATACTACGTAAATACTTAACGCTGAAACAATATTATATAATAACTCAATAATTATTTGACTAGACGGCTGGCCATGTCCGGCTCAGGAGCTGCTAACACAAAACGAAACTTGCAACACTCACGCGTGCGGCACTTACTCGTGGCTGGCAACACCGTGGGGTCCCTGCGAACGACGAAATCAAGATTTCATCCCTGCTAATAATTATACTGATTTACTGGTAAATTAATATGAAGTAATCTTTACATTAATAATTAGAAACAATGAGCGATCTCATCGAGTATAAGCTATTTCCCATGTTAGCCAAGGGAATAAAATTAGTTACAATAATGGCATATTGATATTGAAGAAAATGAAGAGACAAATATCTTCCAAATAGATTAAAGAATACAAAATATTGAAAATACTATATTACTGTTAGAATTGAGCATTTAAATTGTAACTTCTTTAAATAAGACACATATTTCAAAATGTTCTTTATAGGATACTGACGTTTTCAACCAAAGCGATGATGAAGAACCTTGTATAGAAGAAGGAGAAATGACGCGAGATGTGATGTGCGTGCAGAACAACGCTGACGTAGTAAGAGAAGCCCTGTAAGTGTTAAACTATTATAATCTCTTGCAACTGTCTTAGATTTCAAATTTACTCACGTAGAATTAACAATAATACGAATTATTTGAGATGAAAGACTTCAACCAATCTTTCACTGTACATAGCTATAATCAATTTCAAGGTTTTACGCTTTTCCCTTTTCGAATTACGTATTTTTACGTACTGTTAATAAGAGAAAAGAAAATTGGTTCTTGTTGCTTCCTAAAGCAACATTCGAGCTCTATAAAACCGACTCTTTTACACTACCGAGAAATATTCGTGGTCTATCCTGCTCTATCTTAAATCGCTTCGCTTTCCTAAAGGATCGCTCTCCTTATATCGGCTCTCCTATTCTAACCTAGAGCTGGTATAGACTAAAATTTGTCAACAGTTGTGCGCCTCTGAAACGGCCGGCATCGCGTCGCGCGTGCACAATCCGCTGCAAGCGTGGATGCCGCGTTGAAGCCTGGATGCCTTGGTCTACTTGCCCGAACACCTGTGGTAATTTAGAATTATTATCTGAGTTAATACACAACAGAGCTTAAGCTTTGACATTCAAACCGAATTTTCATTTATTAATTTAAGTCGAAAATGTGAGTGATTAGTTCTGTGTGTGTTATTTGTACTGGTTATATAGTTTCATGAAAAACGATTCAGTTTTTGTTATAACTACCTATTACTGCCTTTTAATAAATATAAATAACTTTTTTACAGACTGTCGGTCTTAAACTGCTTTGCATATTTATCAAAAACGCTTTAAATAAGTTGTTGTTCTTACAAACAAATAAATTTCACGCATAGTATTTACTCTTTTAAGGAGTTAGCAATCAATGATGCGTCCATTCTCTAATTTAATACCCCTGATACGCAGATCCCGGCAAACAAGTTCGAATACGTCGCGTTCACGGGGGCCCTAACTGTGGGCCCCTGCAGGAATCACGCGACTGCCCCGTGCCGCGCTCTTGCGGGGCCCGGAGTCCCGGCTGGGTGACTGGCGAGTGGAGCACGTGCCGACTGCCGCCCGCGCAACGCTGCGGCATCGGATATCGAGTGAGAAGTGAGTAAAAGATACAGGATAAAAATGGTTGCCTGTAAAGTCGGTTTTACGGGCGAAGATTTTACGTGACAACGTCTTTTTCTCGGTAGAATATTTATTGATACGAATATTATTAAATTGCACAATAGGAACAAGGAATTGAATGAAAATAAGAATTGCACAAATTTTAACTATAGAAAATATATTTTGTTTACTAAAAAGACAGAGACAGAGACACAATCACGCGCCGATTCAATGCGCCTAATTCTCTAGTGCTGCGCGCGCGGCGGACCGATCATAGTTCGGTGACTCATCGTAACGTTACCTTTTTCATAAGTGCCTCCGAGCCGCAACCTAATTTAAGACGTTGTCACGTCAAAATTAAGGTTATAATATAATACGTTAATCTTATTGCTAAAAGCAATGGTCTTACAGATAACAAGATTTCGCGAGTTTAAATGAATGTCAAAACTTTTCGAGCTAATTTTGTCGAAAATGTAATTGCTTCGATTATAATCTCTATACATTGTATACTGTCCATACGTGTTAGACTTAAGCATTAACACGTATACTTATATGCTGGTAATCAGGATACAATTTCACGCTGAAGATCAACATACAAAATGTCAATTTCATACTTACACGCTGGTAAAAATAACAATGTCCAGCATACACTTACACGATGGTAGCAATAAAATGTCAAGTTGACAGTTTTATACAATGTCAAGTACTAGCACACTGCTCTTACCATTTGTCAGGTATCTGGTGCGGCTCCGAGTCGCACCGCGTGGAAGCGGGCTCGTGCGCAGGCGAGAGCGTGCCCGCCAGCGTCGCGCCGTGCCGCGTCGGCTGCGACGCGGCAACGCCGCTTGACTGTACCACCGTCTGCAGGGACCCGCTCAAGTGCGTATAACATTTCTTCCACTACATAGTATAAAGCAGAGTTCCTTTCCGCGTCTGTCCCCTATGTATCTAGCTTATATGTATTTAACAACATTTTACACGTATACAATAACATCGACTTACATACAAAAGTAGGTGATAGACATAGTTATGACACGAGGAACAGAAATAAAATTGAAACGCCTGTTTTCCGGCTTTGTAAAGTAAAAAATTTATTTACGGGGCAAGGTATACGCTTATACAACTAAATTCCTCATAGTATTAAATCGTTTAGTAGTGCTAAATTTAAAAACTATATTAAAAATGTATTAGTTCAGAGAGCCTACTGTAGCATTAATAAATATATGAAAGATGACAATCCATGGAATGTTGTCGCTTAAGAACCACAGGTCAGTTCATTGGCATCATTGTTATGTACATGTTACATGTTATGTAGAATTAAAATGTAAAATGTATATTATTTCAAAAGAGCAACTACAGAGCTTCTTGCCGGCTCTTCTCTATAGAAACTGCCTTCCGAACCGGTGGTAAATGTTATAACTGTGAATTATGACGATTCAAAAGTGCTTTTATAAGAAGTCTAATTGAATGACTAAATATGTTGGAGTTTGAGTTTAGATCTTGAGACTGCACAACGGAATTTGTGTTTTTTTATAGTTAGAATGATTCAAGGCGAATTTTTTAAACTGTATATGTCTGATATATAAAATTCACATAAAATGTATCAGAATATTCGTCCCCATACTCCTCCGAAACGGCTGGATTGAATCATATGAAGTTTTGTGTGCATATCGGGTAGGTTGTGTGAGAATCGGCCAACATCTATTTTTTATGCCTCGAAATGATAAATTATTTTTAATTTAAGAAATTATAATTTTTGCTACTAATTATTTAACCTGTGTTTTAATAAAAACACAGTATTTAATCTGTAGTATGCATGTATATAAAATAGTATTATTACAGATTAAATAGTACACATTCCTAAGTATTAACTCACTCAAACTATACATCACACCGTCGTCAGCATTATCACCATCCCGGTTTTGGTCACAGTTCACACTATGGCAAATCTTAACTAACTTGTGCATATTGAATATTGAATCGAATGTCGTTCATAATTTTTAAACGTATAAATGTATCTACGACGCGAGTAATGTTGTATTATTACTTCACGTGCCGTGTAAAAATTCTTATTTGTTTCACTGATCGATAAGGATTGATGTTAAAAACGAATAATATGAGGGTTTAGTAAAATATACCTCAAGCGCGATTTTAGGATATATTAGCGCCATCTTGTGATGATGTGGATGAACCATTTCTCCATACATTTTTTTTACTCCTCTCATGACCCTAAACATAATATACAAGTATGTTTTTGTTTCTATGGATATTTTTAGACTTTTATTATTATGTTACTTATCGTAAAATGTGCCTTATTAGTTAAGATAAAGTTTCACATTACCTTAGCTACAATATAAATTATAATGCTTCATAACGGTCTCATATTTTTCACTAACTTGTAATCATTTGAAATAATTATAAAAAACGTGAAGTCAAGATTAAAATACAATAGAACAAAAAAAATTCAGTTTACTTGTGTACTGCAACAGAGCTAAATAATTTTGCCATAATCAGTTAATTTAAAATCATCGGTAAATGGCCCCATTATCCTACATTTATTTATTTATTCTTTACAGTACATATTACCGAAAAATTGTAAAAAAAAAATTATTATCAGAAACGAAAATAATTAAATTTTTCTTACTCATGTAATACATCAATATAGTTATGGGTATACTGACCTTCATTAAAATATGGTTTGTAAAAACTCTATTGAGGTCAATGCCAAACGCAGTGTGAGGTGATGAATAGCTTTCGAGATTAATTAGTTGGATAAAATGGTTGGATCATGATTTTAATCAGTATAAACTAAATTCTCACTATAGGCAATTTCTTTTTTATTTCCAAAGACTGAACTCCCAAAATTTAATTGAAATGAGAGATTTGAAGCACTTATATTTATTATTATGATGCATTAAAAATTTGTGCCTATCTAGATATAACCTAAATTATTTTAATTGTATTGGCTTCCAATTTTGATTTCAATTGATCTTCCATCATCCCATACAATTAAACTCAAAAGCTCTATCGATAGTCTAATTAGTATTTAATTTAAGGTTAGTCATTAACTCATCATAATTAATGTGGTATATAGGTACTTGGATGCATCAGACCCTGACATTCCGGCCTGCGTGTGCAAAAATGTTAGCTTGGAACTGTTACCGGCCGACTCCGACTGCATACTTCCCCCTGGGTATTTTATTCATTATTTATATTATTTACGACATATACTAAATAAACAATTATTTACCACACTTTTTTGCCATTTCCGTGTAAGTAGCTATATTCATTGAACAGTTTTTAATAAGTGTTGAGGTCGATAAGTCAAATTTATCTATGGATTTTAGTAAGGATAAAACAAATTAATATATATTACGATAACTTCAATCAACATGAAGAGATATTATCATTTGAATAAGATTACACCACCCACGGAAAGTTAGAGATATTATATTTAATTTTAATATAGAAAATTTAATTTTTTATTATTATTATATTTTAAATTTAATTTAATATTACTAGTTATTAATTTATTTATCGTATACTATCTAATAGTATAGTTGAATCAGTATTATATACATTTAAATGCTCGAATATTAACAATGTGAAAATGTGATAGAATGGAATGTGGAGAAGGAAGATCACTCCGAGCTGCTCGCTGTATGGTCGCCGGTAGAGATGTGCCAATGGATGTTTGCAAAAAGTTCCATCCACTTACAGGTAACATATTATTATTATTTAATTTATTGTTATTTAATATAAAGTAACTTAATTCACGAAATATAATCTTCGAAAAAAAAATCGTACTGCATTATATGTTAGAAACAAGGTTTTTTGTTCATTTTTTTATAATATAGGTTATGCGAAAAATATAGACATTATAGTAATATCCTTTTTATTCTAGACTGTAAACTTTTTTGTATTTTTACAAATATACAAATTATTTTTCATATTTTATATTTATAATTTAAAATTCTGATTAAATATCTACAAAAAATGGGAAATGTATCCTATACACTAGATTAATTGCTGCTAAATCGATAAACTTGGGATTAAATCAATATTTTAGATTGTTAACTTACTATAAGTGTATTTTTACAACATTTCAGTGTGATCATTTTTCATATTTTATATTTAAGTGTTATTTAAAATTCGGGTTGAGTATATACGAAATTGCAAATTAAAATACACTGGATTAATTGCTGCTAAATTTATAAACATGATGTACAACCAATTCTTCCCAAAGGGCCTCGCCGGGTGCGCGAAGCGTCCACAGACGGGTTCACGTACGACACCGAGTTCGGGTCGCTGCTCCGCGGCACGTGCAGCGTGCGGTGCGCGCGCGACTGCTCCGCGGGGCCGTGGGCCGCGTGGGGACCGTGCGCCTCCGAGCCGGGGTCCAAGGCGGCTTTCCGCTTCCGTACTAGGTGGGTCTGCCTTATATGGGACGTGTGTTGTTTTATTAGATATCGAAAATGTTTAAAATGGGTGTTTGAAGTTGCAAATACCACGTTAAGATAATGCAGCATTACAAAAAAGATAATCACGATCACGAAAAATAAATAATCTACTGTATGGGTTACTGCAATCACGCATGTCACGTTTGTTATATCCATTGTCTCTACAAGAAAAAAAAAATCGTAAAGCTTATTTGTTTACGAATCAAATCTGAAAGGCAAGAGTGGCAAAACAGCTACCAACCTCATTCGTATTATTAAGCAGTCGAGCTAAACTAATTGCAATCTATTTTTAAACAACAGAGAAGTGATCGAGGAAGGTTCAGCCGGTGGGCGAGAATGCGGTGCAACACTGCAGCGCGCCACGTGCACGGAGCTGGAGCCGTCCTGGCGCGTCGGCAGCTGGGACGTGTGCGCGCCCGACCGCACGCTCTGCGGGCCCTCCTACATCAAAAGAGACGTGGCGTGAGTATATCGGTTGCTATGGTAACGGTAAATAACAAAAAGTAAACGAGGAAGTGCAGGTGCGAGTGCTGTTCGTCGCTTCAGCGCGCCACGTGCTCAGTTCTGGTACACTTGGAGAAACGTGGCGTGGAAAGGCAACGGTGCTAAGAGGTGGTTCTGGTATTGGCTTTTAATGCTTTGAAATTAAATGATCTATATAACCGCTTCGATTACTAACACATTAACACGAACGCTAGGTGTGTGGACGGGCAAGGGAACAAGCTGGACGACTCGGTGTGCGAGGCGTCCGGCGCCGGCGTGACGCCGGACCGCGTGTCCACGTGCCACATGCCGTGTCCCGCGGACTGCGTGCTCAGCCCCTGGTCTGAGTGGAGCCCGTGCGAGATGGTAAGCTAATGGTCCATTGAATCGACTTAATGACATCCATATTTTGTATGGTATCACCATATTGTAGTAAAGGTTATCAGTGGATTCTATCATGATTTTATTTTGATTTATGTTTCTTATACGACCGTATTGTTAATCAAATTTTACAATATTTGATTAACAGTCTTGTAGATTGCTTATTTGAAAATTATTTAAGCTCAATCCAGATTAAAAATACTTGCAAATCACCGATCATTACTGTTACTCAGTAGAAAAAATTATTTTAGAACTTGGTATGTCCTGACGTATCCCCGTACTTTATACATTTGTTATAACATATTCACTCCAAGAGACGATTTATTCTTATTATGAAAAATTCTTTAAGAAAAAAAGTACTATTCAACGTTCCATATGTTGTATAATTTCTTTATGCAATTCAATCAATCTATAAACAGGCATAAGAAATGTAGTATCACAATAAATGTAAAAAAAATCAGTTATATAACCACTCCTCCAATAAGTATTGAAACACACAACAAATGACGGCAGACGAAGTGGGGCGGGCGGCGCGACCGCACGCGCGTGGTGCTGCGGCCGGCGGAGGCGGGCGGGCTGCGCTGCTCGCCGCTCGTCGCCGCGGAGCCGTGCGAGCCGCTCGCGTACGCGTGGCACACCGCTCCCTGGGACGACTGCCAGCCGCTAGGTGACTTTTCTTTAACTACATGTGCCCCGCGGTTTTACCCACGTTGTACTTTATGTTGTATAGCCTCTAGCCTTCCTCAATAAATGGGCTATGTAACACTGAAAGAATCTTTCAAATCGGACCAGTAGTTCCTGATATTAGCGCGTTCGAAGGAAGAAACTCACAAACTTTTCAGCTTTATAATATTGGTATAGATTAATCGTAAAAAAAAATCCAAAAACAAAATTTCCCCTATTTCTTCGCTATAGTGGTTAGCTTTTGGAGAACGATGTATTTTGTGTTTGATCTTTCTGGAGCTTTAAAAATCACGGTCAAATCCTAAGACGATGACAGACAGACAGACTTTTGCATTTATAATATTAGTATGGATAAAGACACAAATGACAAAACTCTAACCATCGATAAATTAGGATTTGGGCATTTTTGTAACAATAACTTGCTGATCAGTATACATTGCAATGCATTAAATAATAATGTTTGCTTGAAGTTAAAATTAGTATGCGATACTTAATTACTTCTAAAAGTAATATTTATTATTTATTTATTATATTGTAGTTTGCGTGTCGACCAATCAGAATGCATGAAACATAACATATAACATTGTAGTTATTAATTAACATTGATGTAATTTAATATGTATAAATTGTAAAGATTTATTATGTAATATTATGTGTAAATTGTAATTTCAGGTGGCTCTCCCTGTGGGGAGGGAACCAAGAGAAGGGCTGTGCGTTGCTTGCGTAGCGATGGAGTGTTCGTGAATGATACCTTTTGCCCTGTAAGACACAATTAATTCTTTATATAATTATAAAACCACACAATACATTATGTCACAAACTCACAAAATTTTCTATAAGTACTGTATAAATCCACATACAGATTTTATGTACGATATTCTAGCCGATAACCAGTTTCGTACTCTATAAAATAATAATGTACCAACTAACCTAACACACCATCGTTCCACGATAACGAATTTGATAAGTTTTAAATCTATGCGAGGCCTGAGAAATATATATACACAAAAATAGTGAGTAACCTCGTCCTCGGCACATACCTTGGCAAATGTTTATCCCAATTGTTCCCATTTTTTTAACTTTCTTCTAAACAGACGTAATCAGAAATCAATTATGGTACATGGCAATAGACATAGCATAGCAATAAAAGTAAATGTTGAACTTACACGAAGTACGCTAAAGTTTGTGAGGACAACAATAAAGACTAATAATAATTATAAACAAGAACGCAACCGCGAGCGAAGCGCGCGAGTCGTGGTGCTACGTGCCGTGCGGCGTGGACTGCGAGGTGGGGGAGTGGGCCGCGTGGGACGCCAGCGCCTGCTCCTGCGGGGACGCCTCCACCGCGAGGCACATGCGCCGCACTAGGTAATTACCGGGAATTATATACTCTGTCCATTGCCAGTCTCAGTCACTCAGTCCAGTTGATATAAATAACAAACTACCGGCGGTAAATAATTCGTTCTCTGATTGGACGTTTCAAAGCGAAAACGAAACTCAAACTCAAACTCAAACTCAAACATTTGTTTATTCAATTAGTCTTATTAAATAAAAGCACTCTTGAATCGTCATAATACAGTTTGAACATTTACCATTCATTCGGAAAGCAGTTTCTACTAGAAAAGCCATTATGAAAATCTGTAGTTGCTTTTTCCAATCATGTCAACTTTCCAATTATTTCATAAGCAAAGGTTTTATAAGTAAATGTTTTAGTTTGAGCTTAATGTACGTTTTTTGCAATGTCACAGACAACACTTAAGTTCAGCGGTGTGGCCGGGCCGCGCGTGCCCGCCCACCGAGCAGCGCGCGCCGTGCCCCAGGGAGCCCTGCTTGAGACTCGTCGCTAGGCCTATGTTGGGTTGCCATGTGCAGGTAAATCGCGATAAAATGCCATTATGGTAACTTGTCCTTGATATTAATGGATATTTTCTAAGATTGTGATCTTCTTTTCGATCACAATATCATAACTTTGTTGCATTCGAATATTAAAGTTTCAATCATATTGTATACTAGCTACGCCCCACGGTTTCACCTGCGTTAGTCCGTATCCCATAGGAATATCGGGATTAAAAGTTGCCTATATGTTATTCCAGTTGTCCAGCTATCTACGTACCAAATTTCATTGCAATTGGTTCAGTAGTTATTGCGTGAAACAGCAACAAACACACACACACATCCTTACAAACTTTCGCATTTATAATATAAGTAGGATTAGCTAGTAATTGTTGTAACTTAATTTCCTTATATGTTAACTTAAATTTACTTTTATTTGCAATTACATGCGTATACAGACGTCATCGGGCGAGGAAGCGGAGGGCGCGTGCGGGTGGGGCGTGCGGGTGTCGCACGCGCGCTGCGAGCTCGCCAGCGTGTCGGACGAGCCGCTCGCCGACGCGTTCCTGCAGCCGTGGCGCTGCTCCGCCGCGCTGCCCGGCCGCATCGTGGCGCCGCCGCTGCAGCATCAGGTGTGTGTGGACGCGCTAATACGCGCAAGCGTGTATATCATCTCTTGATATGATTACTAGCATCTTGTTTAACTTGCGTCTAGACACTGGAGCTATCAAAGATAACATAATACTAGGTGCGATGTGCTCATGTTTGGAAACATGTATGAAAACATTGGCTAGTGACGTACTACACTTGTGGGTTACGTATTCGTTGGAAAGAGACTAACCAGCATTAGAAAACTAAGATTAAAGCATATTATGTGACTCGATTGTTAAACATGCCGTCTCTATTATTTCTGTCATAGTTCAGTTAAACTTCTAATATATTGAACTCTTAATTTCCATAACAGGAAGACGAGCTTTGCGAAGTGGAATGTGGGTGCAACGAGTCTGAGCTCGGGCAGCCGGGCCCGTGGGGCTCGTGGGGCCCGTGCCGCGGCGGGGCGCGCTCGCGCACGCGCCAGCTGCTGGTACCACCGCGACGCGCTTGCCGGACTTCTTCCAGGTTAGCGCTTATGTGTGACAGTTTAAGCAGAGGTTTAAGTAACGGACGTAAATTAGAAAGATAGTTTATTATGTTATTTGTGATAGTAATAGCACAGATAATATAATACTATACTGTAGTATTTGCGTAATAAGATTTTCGGTTCTTATTTTTACTTAAGTTCAGATGAGTTCAGTTATTATATTATAATAGTATAGTACAAAGTGTTAAAAAGGTGAGTTTCGATCCCCGTCATCCATCCCCACTCGAAAAATATGCTATGATGAATGCAACGTAAAATTTTTGATTTTACTGAACTAATTAAAAAAAAAGGAGATGGTTCTGATTCGATTGTTTTGTACTGTGACTGTACTGATTCGACTGTTACCTCAAAACATTCACCTAGGTGAAACAATTTTGATAATTTTATTGTTATTTAAAAGCTTGTTCCTTCCGTGTGGTCTTACATAAATTTTAGTTTAAGAAAGGTTTAGTTTTTCGTTTACATGAATTATTTATAGTATATAATCTATTCTGAAGCCTTCTACGGATTTTTCTTTCTTGTGATTACTACTTAAAAGTTAAAGTACATAAACTATGTTAAAAACCCAGATATGTGACAATCGAGTGGGCCAACTGCAGCGGCGACGCGGACGAGATCCCCGACCTGCTCGCCGTCGAGCCGCGAGAGGACAAGCCGCGCCGCGCCTCGCACGAGCGGGAGGTGTTCCATGACGGATATATTGGTGAGATTGTACTAGCGGTGCGCCCTGGCTTCGCCCGTGGTACATAGGTATGTGTACCAGGGGCGAAGCTGGGCATAGCACTCAGATCACGTACTAACGGTCAAATAATTTTTTAAATCGGTCTAATAGTTCCTGAGATGAACGCATTGAAACATACTCATAAATTCTTCATCTTTTTATTATAAGTATAGATATAACTCGCTTCTATATGTTTTTATTGGAAAATCTTAAAGGTTTTAAACTAATTCCAAGCAGAAACAAATCTAACAAACAAAAACATTAACATAGGAATATGTATTTATGATATTGGAATGGTTTGTATCTATTAGTTAAGTTCTTGATAAATTTGGAATTTGGACATGAAGTGAACCATTAGTACCTTGACATTAGCTCATCTATGATTGAGAAACGTCTACATTGACACTCTATATTAAATTGGGCTGTTTATTGTTGTGTGTTACTTAACTTTCTTTTGAACAGAGGGAAGTACGTCGCTGCTAGCTGTTGTATGGACTGCAACTATCATACTCAGCTTGTATGGGGTGTTCATGCTTTACCGCGGACTTCTCAGGTAAGAGATTTATCGACTATTTTGTATTGGTTTATTGCCATAACAAGCTACAACGTATTTTAAGTATATTCGATGGGATATACTAATTTATGATATTATGATCTTTATGTTTAGTATTGTTATTATACTTGTATTTTTTAACTATATAAAATATTATCGTTGGCTTAATTCCTTTACCTTCTAAATCCATTTCTGTTCATGTTATGCCACTTGTGTTATGAAATATTCACTAAAATCATAAGGAATATATGAAATGTATGTATGTTAATTAACAGATGTCTACGAAGCCGTCGAATGAAGACCATCACCAAAGTGTAAACGGGCAGGAATGCTATATTGGCAGCTTTATGTTATACAACTATGACACAATTGCTGATTTCACGGTAATTTTACTGTGAATAATGATACCAAAGTTTCCGTTTTGTTATTGTGTAAGCACCTAAATTGTTTTTAATAGTTGTTAAAGTCTAGAATAGTGTTTGTTATTTATTTGCTATAACCATGTTTGTTAAATGAAAGTGGTCCGAGAGCGGTTCCTTGAGGCATCCCAATTACCAAATCATATCAAAAATGTGTATCACTTAATTACAAAGTAGCCATCGCACTGTCTTATAGTAATAAATAATTCATAAATTTACAATTTTAACATCAGCAATCAGTCTGTCCGCGAGAGTGCTTCCATGTTTTTAAAATGTATTTGAAAATGCTTTAGACAAATTTTGCTAACAAGCAAAATTAGCCGCATTATTGTTCGGGCTTTTTGGATTGACAATATTACTAGCTGTAGCTACCATTGTAGCTTAGATTTGGTCGAAATTAATATTTTAAACAAGATGGTGAAAGCGTTTCGAAAATATAAAATACAGATTTTCGGTTTTATGGAAATGATTTTAAAACTCAAGTGTAAGTATAAATGATTTTATCTCAAATATATTTGAAAACTGAATAATTTTAAACAAAACAATCAGCGTCTGTTTCGCATTTTATTGTTTAAACTACCATATAATTTCTCCATAAACATAGGGCAAGTAGCGACCAAGTAAGACGTGACACATCATACCACATATCAACATTTTAATATTCGTCTTAAATCTTGTAGTTCATCGGCAACGTGTATTCTAGTCCAATGCGGAGATTTCTGTTGCTTACAAAGTTTCAACACGAGCTTTGTCGCACAAAAATATTGTACTTGATAGTTTTAAGCCCTATTATTAATCTTACTATTTCAAGATCATACTCATATATAACAATTTTTGTAGATTTTGCATTTAAGGCCATGTATTGTGTACGAGTATTTATAAAGTGAATGTGTTCTTTATTACTTCAACTGTCTACTATTCTACTTTTTCTAAATCTTTTCGTCTATCTTATTTCCTTGCTCTTGCTTATTTATTTTCATGTGCTTAAATATAAAGTATTTCGTTTCATTGAGTACGGGTATGACTATCACCTACTTCTTGTTCCTTCATGACAATATAGAATTAATTGAATATTTCTATTATGATAAGTACATTTAGTTTATTGTTATCACAGTTTCAAGCTTTGTCTATCCTTTCACATTTCTCTTCCATCTGAATTTCGCCCTACAATCTATATATACCTATAACCATAATATAACATTATAAGATATTGATGTGAAACATGTTAGATAAGGGATCGTGTTAGACAATACAATATTTGATATTTAATAAAATTTGATTGTGTTTTTGTAAAAATATGTTTTATTTTTATCCTTTACACAGATACTAACAATACATAAACAAATAATAAAAACATATTATTTCACGCCATGTTCAAGAAAAGTAAAAAATAAATTTTGTTATTTTTTTTTTTTTCATTTGCATTCCATGATTGACAAAAATATATAGATGCTACGAAAATTATTACATACACAGGTACCGAAAGGCAAGGCAAATCATTATTGACAACCATTCGCTAATCCATTGCATATTTATTATTGACACAAATTTATTATCCAAGTTATGCTAGTGTTTTATCTGTGGCAATATATATTAACGTTTGAATAATCATTATATTTGACTCATTGGCCCTAAGACAATCCTATTCTAAGTTGAATTTTACAGCTTTATAATCTTTTGTCCTGTGCCTGAAGGTTGCCTAGCAGATAAACTTTGAGCCATAAGGCCTTCATTTGTTCCATTTATTTTTAGAGGTTTTGGTTTTTTGTATAATTATTTTTTAATAATTTAATAAATAAATAAACAGACTATTAACTACGTTTTATTATCAGGTATGTATCGCATTTCGGCTAAACCACGTCGTATAATAGTGTTCACTCTTAAAGCTCGCAGTTCCCTCCTCTTCTCAACCAGATCCTTTTCAGCAGCAATCAAATTGTCCACGTTATTCAATAGAACCTAATTTATGGAAACAATGTAATGATTCTGAAAGACATGTCGTTTGATTTGACAAGATAACACGGGAAAAATAAAAATGAGATATCTACTTAGTATTTACTTACTAATATCATAGAACTATATCCTACCCATACTTATATGTATGTTATAATCTCAAATACAATAATCATTTTTGAAACATTCTGATAAAATCGGTTTCCTCGAGAAATCGCTTATTAGGGATAAAGCAGCCTGTTTGGATTCATATATTGTTTATTTATATATTTCCTATCCTACTAGATTAAAGAAAGAAAAATTAAAAAATAATAAGATTAGGTACGTAAAGATCAGATAAGCAAATCAGATGTATATACCGCTTAAACTTCAACGTTAGTAATAATTAAGACAAAAATGTATATTTCGTGTATATTATTATATCGCAAGTCTTATGGTACCATTTAAACCAAATGTATCTGACTAAATGGGATTTCATGCCAATATTGTTGGTTAAGTTTTCAAACTTCTCTGTCAAAGTTATGGGCATGTTTTTTAAATACGCGCAATCGTAATAAAAAAATAACATTTTGTGCAAGTATAAAAGTATATTCAACATAATAATAAATACGAAGATTCTCGATATAACTAAATGGCAGCATAATCTGAACATTTATGTTCCGCAACAGCTTTCTGAGCTTTAAGCATTGTAATCGAGTTACAAGTATAGATATTTGAACAATAGTAATCCTGTAATTCCTTCATTGCAACATTTATAGGGCCACCTGCTTGATTTCCCTGCTCAATTATGGATGGCACTAATTCCGCGAATAACTTATGCTGATATGGTCCAAAATTAACAAAATTCGGACTGATTTGTGCCATTCTACAACACAGCGTATTTTGGTCACTGTAGAATAAACAAATTCCAGTATATTCTGCCAGGGCTCTTATTATTTTCCAATCGTAACGTGCCTTACCAGGCGGTGTGACAGCAGGCATCGCGAATTGACTGCGACACTCCATATTCATAAATGTACCACCTGACTCTGTGAAAGCACATCCTGGCAATATTATACTTGCCACCTCTGATCCCACATCTCCTTGAAAACCAATATATATTGTGGTTGAATCTTTTGGTGGCTTTGACTTGTAAAATATATCATCTGCCCCTAAGGATATTATTACACTTGGGCATATCGTTTGCATTGCTTTTAGTGCGCCTGGTTTCCATCCACATTCAAGAGCAGCAGCAAAACTCGCTTCTCTAGTTATAATATTCAATACTCCCCATTCTTTGTCACCTTTAAAACCTGATGCTAAATTATATAAACTATTAATTATCATACCAGCATTCGGCGATTCCAACTGATCTACTCCGACAAATATTAGAGGCAATTTAGCACTTTTAAAAATATCCTTTGCTTTTGATATGCTATTTACATCTTGACCGATGTAATTGACAAAATAATTGTATTCACACTGTGGTCCAATGACATATATATCACATTCATTATGTGTGTAAGCTAATCTTATCCAAGTATTCAATATTGGGGCTTCGAATCGAGGATTTGTCCCCACTAATAGAATTTTATCAGCCTTCGCGATGTCATTCATTTTTACATTTAATGAATAACTAGCTCTCAAATCAATATTTCCATTTAAATGCGACAAATCCCGTTCTGTATACGTATTTTCACAACCAAGTATATTCAAATAATCCTTCAACACTACTAACGCTTCCGCGTTACAATAAGGCCCCGCAATTGCCATTATTTTACCAGGACTTACAGATTTTATTGCAGAAGCAACTAATTTAAGTGCACAATCCCATTCAACAGGAATCAAACAATCTTCACTACGCGTCATTGGTGATACTAATCTTTGCATTTCCAAAGAATCGATAGACCACCTGCCCTTATCAGAAAGCCATTCTTGGTTGATTTCTTCGTGTTCTCGAGGTAAAACTCTGAGCAATCGATTAAATCGATAATTTAATAGTATATTAGTGCCCGTTGCATCAGTCACGTCTATAGAATTTGCTTGTCGAATCTCCCACGGTCTTGCTTTAAACATATATGGGATAGCTGTCAAAGCTCCAACAGGGCAAAGATCTATAATATTTCCTGACATTTCAGACAGAAACATTTTATCTACGTATGTTCCGACCAGCATATCCGTGCCTCGTCCAGTTGTACCTAAAACATCCATACCGCATACTTGTGAAGCGAATCTGATGCATCTTGTACATTGAATGCACCGAGTCATTTCAGTTCGTATTAGAGGTCCTAAATATTTGTCCTCAACAGCCCTTTTCCCTTCGAAATGAATATCAGTAAATCTGCTACGGTCGTTACCAAACTTCATGGACAAATCCTGCAAATCACATTCACCCCCTTGATCGCATATTGGACAATCGAGTGGATGATTAATTAAAAGGAATTCTAAAACGCTCTCTTGAGCCTTTTGTGTGATAGCTGTATTCGTCCACACCTTCATATTTTTCATTATAGGCATAGCACATGCTATTTGTGGTTTAAACATACCTTCTACTTCGACCAAACACATTCTACAATTCCCGGCTATTGACAACCTTTCGTGATAACAAAAGGATGGTATAGTCACTCTTTCTCTGCGGAGCGCTTGAAGTATTGTAAAATGTTTCGGAACACAAACAGTTTTTCCGTTTATCAATATTGGTATGTCATCCGATTTCATCCGTTTTTGTATTTTAATCGTAGCTTTATGAGTCAACAGTTTGTTCAAAGTCCTCAACATTTTGATGTTTCAATAAATTATACTTTTATGGGAATAAGTTTGACGGATATATGACATTGAAAATAACTGACTGAAAATTTATATGAGTTCATCTTTAAAAAGTTTTTACTAACTTTTAAAAGATTTTATACAGATACATCCAAGATTCCTTGAATATTCTTGGTCGAGTCCATGTTGGGACAGCTAGTAGTAGTAAATGAGCGCTGCCCAGTGCCCACCATACCTCCTAACTCCTACATGCTTTTCGTAGTTGGGAATTACTTTCGTATTTTAGCATTCGCATTCGAATTTCGCATTTTTATAAAATTAAATGTAATGATGAAAGATATTGAGCCTCACAACATAGGGGATCCTAGTCTGGGGTTCAGTTCAGCATATGTAACTATATTATGTAAATTTTTTTGAAACAAATAAAGAAATTTTTATTTTTTTTTATAATGCCATCATCATTTTCGAGCTAATCTTTTTTTCACATAGAATGTGGTGGTAATAGACACAATGAAAAAAGGATTAGAGAAACTCTTACCTTGTGGATTGAAGAAAGCAGCTGTATGAGAGCTTTCTTGAATTGAACGAATGTTTCAGTTGCCCTTTGATACCTGTAGAAGCGACAATTTTTAAATTTAAATGCCTACGTGGCGTCTTTAGTATGACGGTGATAACAGATTTAAATAAAAAATTTTGTTCAGTTTTGAACTTATTTTGCGATCCATCGTAAGGCTCTAATGCTCAATTTTTTTGACCCTGTATCCTTCACATATATAGATGTATAGTTATATTCGAAATAAGAAAAATACTAAACAACCACTTAAAAAACACATAGTACACACATTAAACTAACACCTAAAACCGCTCACCTATGATCATGAAACGTATCAGTGAACGCATAATCAAGAGCCAATCGGAACGCGCGCGCAGCCCGCGGCGCCGCGCGCGCCACGAGCACGCGGCGGGCGCTGCGCTCCAGGCACCGCGCGTGCACGAGCTCGCTGCACGCGTCCGCGCACGCTTTAGTGCGCTCCCAACCACTTCTATAACGTGAATTATAAGTACTATCACTCTTAATTCCAAAACCAACGCATACGTAAGCACAGATTAATAAATACTCCTTACTCTGTGTACTCTGGGATGAAAACCATACTGAGATGTCCTTTTAAATTAATTGTTTTAATTGAAGTGTTAGTTTGTATATTTGTTAGCTTTTTCAATTGATAACTAGATTTCTACTCGCGATTTCGCTCGATTAGGCACAGTAAGTCACAGGGAATGAGATATTTAACTATCTCAATTTCTTATCGAAATTAGTGTCGGATTTATAATATTAGTTAAGTCATTAGTAAGGATAAAATACAGCTGAATTTACGTAAAGATACACGTTGTTTTAAAACCACATCATGGTCACGCAATTACGTTGCTAGTATGAAAATTTCCAACGTACTTTCCAATGGACGCCATTTTCCAAGATGGAAGCGCGTCATCTAGCAACCGCAGCGCACTTTGAACGTAATCAGCAGCCGCGCGTAACCTTACACTCACTGCAGCGAGCGCGTCGCGTAATTCCTGACATCGCTCTACTGCTCTCTCTAGCGATGATCCGGGTCGAGTTTTGTTGAGCCAAATTGAATCTATGGAATTAGTTCAGTACCTATATCATGCATGTCATTTACATCGAAATCATGTAATTATTATCAGAAGAATGATTATAGATAGGTACCTAAGAAGCTGCATGTATAATACAGTTCGTTTAAATATGATATTTGAAGAAAAATAATTCTAAAAACTCCTATAATAACTACTTCCTCTTTTCTATAACCGCATCTTCTTAAAGCTAATGGAATTGTCTAAATACAATTCCATTCGCTTAGGATATAAAAAGCATTCAACAGCTAAGTTAAAGTATTAAAAATATAGAAATGATTCATGTAAAACAAACTAAACATTTAATGATAGTATCAAGTAAATGGACGCACTTGCTCTTAAAACAGTACTAGTGTATACACATGGAAATTATTTAATCCTGGTGATTCTAATTAGGACAATATATTTACCATTCTTGAGAACTGTATGAAAAAATTAAATTTACCGTTTAAAGTGGGTCCAATCGAGTCTAAAGGAGTCGGCAAAATAATAAGGAAAGCTAATAAAAGCGTGTTAAAAAGCACATCCCGGTATTGTTGCTTGTAAGGCGTAAAACTTAAAGCCTGAACAACAAACATAATATAAAATTCTCAAATATAAATTACCCAAAAGTTGTTGATATTTCGTACGCAACGTTTTCAAGTGCGCCAACCGGGTCTGTAGCAGCTGATTCTCCTGCTCTAACTCTTTCTGCCTCACTTTTATCCACTTTAGTTCGAAACGACGCATCTCCTAATATCGGAATAAGAACTACGTTTTATTTCAATGGGAGGACAGAACAAGGAACAGCTTTTGAATATAATAGAAAAGATTCATGCAAAAAATAACCCAGTAAAGAGATATGAGGAAACGAACTCAAAAATTTTACAATCGAATAGGGAACCTCCTCATTTTAAAAACTAAACGTTTTCAATAGAGCTCACTTCTATATAAAGTATGTACAAACATATATGAATTTAGTTATTTATTACCGTTCTGTTAATACTGGCGATGAAATCTTCGTTTTCAGCAGCTAGCAAGGGACGTCTATATAAATCCAAACCTACAATCACCTATAAGACAAAAAGCATAAAATAATAAACCTCTTTTTACTCATACTATAAATAATTTGGATAATATTGGTTACCTGATGCATTGTTTTTGCATAAAATTCCTTATCAGGTGTTACAGCTTTGTCTATATCGTATTCATTAAGTTCCTAAAAAAAAAAAACAAAAAATTGTCTACATCATTTATTGCCCTAATATTAAAAGAAAAGAAAATTACAACATAATCTATACGAGAGGAAGAAGGGGAGTGAAGTAAAGTTTTGTATTAAACCCTGGTACACTAAATAGTGGGAAATGAAAGGGATTCGCTCGGGACTTTATTCTTCTTATATAAAGCTGAAGAGTTTGTTTGTTTGAATGGACTAATCTCAGGAAATAAATAAGGAAATAGAACCCATTTCAAAATTATTTCACCGTTGGATATGAAGCTATTTGATGTCTGAGTACTATAGGCTTTATAAATACCACGGGCGTACCCGGGGCGGATACATAGCTAGTTGAGCTAACCACACTCACAGATTCTATGCTTTTCAATTCAGCCGTGACCACATCATGTCTTTGAATTGAGTATTGTTTCTCGCAATCAGCAAATTCTTCCTCGAGCCTGGTTAACGCGGCAAGTACAGTTTCTTTGCTTTGTGATTGTGTACAGGAGCTGTTGGGCTGAAGAAAATTTAGCTTTGAATGACCTAGAACATATTTAATGTGAATAGAAAGGACAGACAACACGTGGTCCAATTTTAACAATGCAGAAGGAATTTTCACGTTAATTTTATATACATATACGTTGCTAGCTTATTTTGCGCGAATATTATCGCATGACAGCCACTCTTCCGAATTCAACTTTTGTTATATTCACGGTAAATAAAATTTATCCAAATCAGTCGAGATATTTATAATATACATAGGAATTTATAGATATACAGGAACAGCTCGATTAAAGAATGGTAAGAATCGCTAAAATCTCACATATACAACTGAAGAATCCTTCACTTGACTTGGAATGGAGCCCATACCATCCCACCTTACCGTACCACACTAATAATCAACTGACAATATTATCATTCCCTCAGCTAAATAGTTTGTGTCAAGGACTTGTGTACGGTGATTCAAGCTATATGCTTTTGTTAGAAAAAATAAAACTACTTAATCACTAAGCAATGACTGGCACAGAGTTCGTGTGTGGTCCGGGTGTAAAGCTGAGTAATTTTTTGTATTTCTCTTATAAATAGTATCCGTGCTATACATCTATTTGCATGTATTCAATACACTTTTTCATGGAACCTTGGCCCGATTACTTTTTATGTCATACACATTTTGTATCAAAGTAGGTACAAAAAGGCAAAATGTTACCGACAAAACCCTTTTTTTATCAAAATTCGTTTTCCATGATTAGAACAAGTTTTCGTCAAATAGTTTCATTAGTCTTTAGGTTACTAAATGCTTTTATTAAAACCAGAATTAATTAACTAATGCTCAAAATTTAATATTAGTGAAATTTATTATTGTTGCACAAAACAAAACAGAACTGTATCGACTAAAATTTTATTTGAATCTATATTGGTAAGTAATGGGTCTATAATAAAGAAAATTTAAACTAGTAGGACCATTTCCTAAATCCTAACCTCTGTGAATTACTCGTATGATTGTAAATTATCCGTCTAAAATAAATGTGTATCTACCATTAAAATCATTACATCCATAAGCGTGACCTGTAAACACAATTAAATTTGCTTTTTTTTTTAATTAAAAAGTTACCTAATTTCTTTTTTATTTTACTGGAGAATTTTCGATATAATTTTTACATGAACTGGGGGTTTATTTTTAAAAAGGACAAGTCCAATTAATTCAAATTTTGAAACATTATACTACTCTTTGGTGCAAGATTTGGTCAAGTAGCGGACATGCCTTTTTATGTTCGAAATGGGTAGATTATGTAAATGTGTTCAGCAGGGGGCGCAAGGTATGTGAATGTGAGTGAGATGCAAAATTTACAATACCTAAAAGTCTTGAATCTAGATCTATAACATTATAAAAAAAACATGCTGTCAAACTCGGAGATTTGTCAACGTTGAACTGTCTCCCCTCCCTAACCCATTCGTCAGAAACCGATTCATCTTGTCACATCGTTTTAAAGTTATATTTTTTGATTTGCTAAATTATTTTTTGTTTAATTTTTATTTTTGTAGGTATATATTTTATTAATACGTGTGTTAAAAACGTCCTACTCAGTGGTAAGTGCATGATATAGACTAAAAAACCAAAAGTGCCACATGTCGGTAAGACGTATTTCAATTGTATCAATTTTATTGTGAAATTTGCTATTTTGCATTACAGATAGCCTAGACAACACACAACGGGGCCTCAGGCTTCGGCCTGTGACCACCTTTTAGGAAAAACATACACAAAAAGATCTCAATACTTCCACAAAACTATTTGTAACACCCTAATTTTACCCAGTAATTTTCTACTTCACCATGTCTCAGTGGAACAATACTTACACTTATAACAACCAATATCAAGCCTCAAACAATTGGAATTCTGATCCGAATGGCCAGTATGTTAATCAAGCATATTACAACAGACAAATAGATCCCAGTGGAAACCAATATGTTAGTTTTAACGAATTTATATCACAAATGCAAGTGTCTGGAGTTCCTGCTGTTAATACTGCCCAATACAATAATGTACAATATCAGAATTATCCACCTAGCCAATATAGTAATGTAAGTAATTATCAAAACATGCCAGCTAATCAAAATGCCCAAGTGAATTATGGTTATGGTGCTAATTCCGCAAACTATCCAAACAATGTGGAAAATTATCAGACCAATTCTCAAGCCCAATACAACCCAGCTTTAGAGTCTCAAAGTTATACAAGTGATGTGGTATCAAAATCTAAATTAACACCAACAGCCACAGAGTTTGTGCCTAAGAGCTCTCAAAAACCAACAAATAATCAGAATGAACCAGCAAATGAAAAACAAGAAGTAAAAAATGGTGTAAATGACGCAAGTAGCATTCCAGCAAAACCATCAGATTCTAAGAATTGGAGAGAAAGACCCCATAGCTCTAGCCAAAGTTCCTCATTTCATAGCACTGTTGATGGATCTGATAATCCAGATACCAGCTATAGACATGAACAAAACACTTACAATAGACCCTCCAGCCATCATGAACCCAATGGAGGGCCATCTAACCGCTATGAAAATAAAAACCGTAAATATGACAGTAATGGTAGCCATAACTCTTATTATAACAAATCTGAGTCTAGCAGCAATTATCCAGAATCTTCTAGAAATAATGAATCAAGTACATATAAGAGAAATAAACATGAAACAAATAGTAATAACGATTCACATAACCGCACTGATAATTATAAAGAAGGGGGCCAAGGCAAATCCACATCGAAGGGAAGAAATAAGGAATTGGACCCTAGTCGTACATTTTATAATAGTAAACAACCTAAGGATAGTCAAGATGTTAGGAATGGTAGAGGTGAAGGTTCTGGAAGGCAAAGGCATTGGGCAGGATCCCAAAGAGTGAGAGCAGCAGAACGAAATAGCATTGAAGATGAACAATATGCCAACTCATACCTCAATTATAGGGAGGAAAGGTCCAGAAGAGATAATCACATGCCCAGCCCATCACGTAGTAAAAAAGTATTGCAAAATAATAATAATAATAATGGAGGTGAGCTAATGCATATTGGTAATAAATATTCATTTACCCTTTATAAAGTTTTATGTAAGGTCATTCTATTTATATTTTATTATCAAACTTATTCTTATGAACAATTAAGTATACATTATTTTTCAAATAAATTGCTAAACTTTGTATTCATTACCTAAAACCTTTAACTAAAGCTTCTTAAAAATTTAATATTTGTATATTTCTGTTAATAATTATATAGATGTTTTAATTATTGTATATGTGAAAATACATACAAATTATTCTATTTTTTGCAGGTAATAAAGAAATGACCCAGCGAGAACGCCTTGTAGAGCAATTGGATAAAGGAACATTAGAGTGCTTGGTTTGCTGTGAGAGGGTGAAGCAAATAGACCCAGTGTGGTACTGTAGCAACTGCTACCATGTGCTACATTTAAGATGTATTCGGAAGTGGGCTGTGAGCAGTATGGTTGGTGAGTAAGAAATGATGTTTAAATAATAATGTTAGTGGTTTGACAAAGTGATGGATGTAAATTGGATTGTATGGTTCATTTGCGTTGCATCTTAATATTGGCTCATACTGCAATTGTTCAAACTTTTACTTTACTACATACATGATGTGGTAGTGTACTTTTAAAAAAAATTACATAAATATTATATTGTGTCAAACATTTTTGTAATTTCCCCTTCTCTAAACATAAACCAATAAAAAATGTAAATTGATAAATATTTTGTTGTGTTTATGATATTACATTGCTCCGCTCCAAACTCTTATTTCAGAGGGTAAATGGCGTTGCCCAGCATGTCAGAACACAAGCCAGGATATACCAACTGAGTACCGATGCATGTGTGGTGCGGTGCGTAATCCAGACTATCAGAGGGGATCGAACGGTGCCCACACTTGCGGCAAGGCGTGCAAACGTCCCAGGAACTGTCCGCACCCTTGCACACTGCTTTGTCACCCTGGTCCTTGTCCACCTTGTCAGGCTACTGTTTCCAAGTAAGTGGCATTTATCTATTTGTATATTATTATATTGTGTGGTTCAAAGTACATAAAAACCTTTATATTATATATATTTTTTAATCTGCAATTGGCGTTATTCACTATAAGCTGATGTGTTGCCTGGTAAAGTAGAACATGTAGAGCGAGCCCTCCAATCAGGACATCTGCTTTTCAAGTGACACATTTAAATTATGTCTTTGCTTTTAAGACATTTTTGATACGTCCTTTTTGTCATTTGGCTAGTAAGTTTATTTGGATCCAGAAATTAATGTGTATTAATTTCGTCTTTTAAACTACATATATTATTATGACTATGAATTCCAACATTAGTTGCAAACCAAGGTGCATTGCTAAGTGTTCGTAGTATGGTATTTTGTTGTTTCTGCAGTATAGTTACTGGCACTATGTCATGTGTATTTTATATATAAGCAGTTTTACTAATTAACTGTTTACGTTATGTAAAACAACTTCCTTGAAAATGTACAATGTACACTCTTTATTTCTTTTTATTTATTAATTTCTAGAAAATGTGGTTGTGGAGAGGAAACGCGCTCAGTGCTGTGTAGCAGCAAGTTGCCGCAGGAATGTGGAAGACGTTGTAACCGATTGCTGAACTGTGAAGTCCATGCATGCTCTAAGGATTGTCACGAAGGACCGTGTGAGCCCTGCGCAGAAATTGTTGAACAAAGTAAGTCATTACTTTTCTTTCTGTACAATCCACTATTAATTTATTGATAATAAAACATTTAACATTATTATGATAATGTTTATTTTTCAGTTATCATTAATGTATTCAATTTATTAAAATAAATAAACATCAAGTTTTTCCAACATTAAAATAATCTGTAAAAATGTTATTGATAATACAACCATTTTATTGTTATAAATTTAAAAGGGTATAATTGATATACAGTGCCCGCCACTTGAATAGCCTCATCGTCAAAATTAATATTTCACATAGTAATATAAAAAGGAGATATACATCAAGCATCGTATATTAAATAAAACAGGAAGCCTTGCAATAGCAAATAAAATTTTTATTATTATCTAATCAGAGTTTTAAGAAACAACGTCAAACAAATAATTGCCCCTTCCACTTGAATAGCCTCACATGCAAAAAGATATTGTTTAATTATTAAAACTGGTTAGTTTAGTATTTGGTATATTTTCCGTTGGACCTTATTAGTTCGTAAATACGATTAGGTAGCGATTTATATAAAGAATGTATGTAATTAATGTCCACAGAATTCCAAGCAGTGTAAATAGCTTGTATCAGTTCTTCTTTATTACCATACTGTTTTCCGTCGTTATAAACTTGCCGAAACAACCAACTCCAGGCATTTTCTATGATGTTGAGATCAGGGGACAAGGATGGCCAATCTAGAACTTCGGTCTGGTTTTCTTCAAACCACTTCGTAACTATGGCTGACGTGTGTGTGGGAGCATTATCATGCTCAAATTTTTTTTTTTCTACCCATTACTTTTTTGATCTTACTTTTTGTTTGTTTTAATAAATTTAAATACTTTTCAGCATTCTGTCTTCCGTCTAACACAATTAAATCAACAGTACCATAATAAATAATTGCACCCCAAACCATCACCGAGCCGACAGTTGAGTGATGACATGATAGTACTCTTGGTTCTTTCTTTAGGTCGTGAAAATAATATTTAAATCCATCTGGTCCATCTAAATTAAACTTTTTCTCGTCACTAAAAATCACATTTTTCCACTCAGTTTTCCAGCACATGTACTTTTTAGCAAATGACAGTCGAGCCGCCACATTATGTTTTTTCAATGGAGGTTTGCTCATAATTGTTTTTCGTTTGAGGTAAGGTAAGGTTCTAATAATCCGTCGAAATGTAGAAAGAGATGCCCTAGTATTTATTTTACTAGCTATTTGCCTGGCGGTCTGACTGGAATTTGAAGCAGAGCGTAAAATAAGACGACGTTCACTATCCTTAGTTGCAAATTTGGCCATAGTTTTCCTAATTTTCTGCATAATTATTAATTACCTTCGGGCTGCGACCAATTTTTTTAGCTATCTCACGATGAGAAAAATTTTAAGTTAAATAAAAATTCACTTTTTCAATTTCTAAACTCGTAAGTTTTAACCACGTCCCATAGTTACAATAACTCTTTTTTTTATCACGTAACTGCAGGTACACAATAGAATATTGTCTATATAGAATATTGTCTGTATAGAATATTGTCTGTACGGGTTGAACGATTATATTGAACTGAGGCTATTCATGTGGACGGCACGCATTAGTTCTTTTGTTTCCAACGTTCCGCGCTTAGACAAATTCCGACTTGTTTATGTGTCGTTCGATAAACGCCACGACGTACAATTTAAAGTTGATATTTATTAATACAAATTATCACGTGTAATTATAATACTCATAAAAAATAGGGTGAGGCTATTCAAGTGGCGGGCACGTATCTACTATCTATGGCACGGAGCTTATTTCAGGAATTGTGCCATGTAACCACCTTAACACAAACTTTCGCATCAACTATCAAATACATGCTAAAACTTCGTCCATTCATGCCGTTTGCGCAAACATGTTTGTGCAAAACAAAGTTTGTATCATATGGACCGGCTATTAACCCGCGACACGTTCCAGTCTGCCACTGCCCAGCCGCCAAGTCCCGCTCGGTCCCGTGCACGGCGGACACGGGCGGCGCGCACTGGTCGTGCGGCGCGGAGTGCGCGCGCGTGCTCGCGTGCGGCGCGCACGTGTGCCGCGACGCGTGCCATCCGCCGCCGTGCGCCGCGTGCCCGCTGCGCCCGGACAACGTGCCCACGTGCCCGTGCGGCAACACTAGGTACAGCTTCCAGTAGCTGATTATCCTTCCTTAATAGCCGGTTACGCGTCCGTGAAACACTCACTAAGGATGATCTAATCAGCTATTAGATTCGCTAAATAACCCATACTTTAGGATATAGCCATATAATGTTAATTTTGTAATATTGTAATAATTGCTTTTGTACTTAATACAATTGGCAATCTAAAAATTCACTCCTAAATTATAAAAGTCTTACACCAAAGTCTTATTGCCTATCTGGCAATTCATTAAATTCGATTTCCAATTTTAAGCGTCATTTGATAATTTTTTTTTTTTTTTTATTAGGTTAAAAGATGGCCAGCGTAAAACATGCACAGATCCAATACCGTTGTGTGGCAACATTTGTAACAAACCATTGCCCTGCGGACATTTCTGCAAAGAGAAGTGTCATGAAGGTAACTAGAAATCTAAAACATCTTAAAGTTAAATAACTTTGTAATAGGTTTACTATTTTAACTTATCTTTTCAATGACGATATGTTCACTGAAATCAATTTAATTTATCAAATATGGTCTTCAACAATTTTGATTAGAGAAGATACCATACCAAATACTAATTATTTTGTGTCTGTAACATTTGTACAAAATACGAATGAATCTTTTATCTAATCGAAATCCTTTAACTTGCTAATGTAACAGTATTTGTATGTATGTAGAAAATTATAAAATATATATAATTCCTCAGACGCATGCCGAGTGTGCCCAGACACGACAGTGTTGCAATGCCGTTGCGGTCACTCCACGCGCGACGTGCCGTGCCTTGAGCTTCCTGATATGTACAATAATGTGTTATGTCAAAGGAAATGTAATAAGGTTAGATTTTTTAACCGACTTCAAAAAAAGAAGGAGGTTATCGATTTGACTGTATTTTTTTTTTGGATTTGTTATCCCAGAACTTTTACTGGATTGGAATATGATATATATAATATCAATTATAATGTACTATTAAGAAATAATAATATTAATAAAATTCTTTTATTGGCTGTCAATTTTGTTTATGCACAATATGTAAGCAAATCATAACGTAAATACTACTCCACACCATTTCAAACCATCTCACTCAAATGCTTCCACCAAATAATGAAATAACTATCGTAGTAGAATCTAATGCACCCACGCGAACATTCCAGAAGCTCTACACCCTTTTAAAAACATAAGACCTCAAAATACTTCCACCAAATATTAATAACGATCGTAATAGAAAGTAACGGCCCCCCCCCCCGAACATTCCAGAAACTGTCATGCGGACGGCACCGCTGCCGCACCGCGTGCTGCGCGGCGCAGTCGCACCGCTGCGCCGTGGTGTGCGGGCGCACGCTGTCGTGCCAGCTGCACCGCTGCGAGGACTTCTGCCACACCGGCCACTGTGCGCCGTGCCCGAGGCTCGGTGCGTGTGCTGCTCTTGAATAATATTAAAATGTTTTATATAATTTAGTACTCATAAATTATAAAAATATATAAAACACCTATTTAACTCTAATGATTCAGATTTGTGTTATTTAGTTAATCGACATTTGTATGTTGTCACAACTGTCTAGCAAAATGCATTACTGTATAAAACAAATTTATTAAAAGAAAGTTAATATACTTAAAGTATGTAGATACACATTCATATTGATTTTAATTCACATTGACATATTTTAGAATGCTATAACGTATACAGAAAATCGTAATAGATAAATCTGAACATAATTGTCATAGCAATATGTCAAGCATAAAAACATACACCAACCAGATTTCGAAGAGCTCCGCTGCGAGTGCGGTCTCGAAGTCATCCTGCCGCCGGTACGGTGCGGGGCGAAGCCCCCGCCGTGCAGCGCCCCGTGCCGGCGCAAGCGCGCATGCGGTCACCCGCCCCACCACACGTGCCACTCGGGAGACTGCCCCCCCTGCGTGGTGCTCACCACCAAGATGTGTCATGGACGGCATGAGGTATGTTTCTGAATGCTCGTTTAGTCCTACAGCTGTGTTATATAACTTACAATATATAAATAATTAAAATATCCAAGTTTAATCGCCAAATTTTTATTAATTGCTTTATTTATCCAACAGGAGCGCAAAACAATTCCGTGTTCACAAGAGGAGTTCTCGTGCGGGCTGCCGTGCGGCAAGCCCTTACCTTGCGGCAAACACACTTGCATTAAGACATGTCATAAGGGACCCTGCGATACTGATAAGTAAGTATTGTATTTTTAATTTTTTTATTTTTTTTTGCAATTTCCCTAGACACTAGATAATAGCTCAAAATACAATTATTTTGAGCTATTATCTACTAGTTATTAAAATCGCTATTAATTGCTAAAGCGTTACTGTAAAGCTTGATAGGAAGTGGTTTTTAATGATTACGGTCTGGATAAGTGCATTGGCTGTTTTTTACCTTAGTACTGTGCGAGTAAATGTCTCGATCTAGCAGGACACAGGTGGCTGATCACCTACTTATCCATATAGAAAATCGATCAGACCCCACCAAGGGACACGAGGACTTCACACACTGCTCTAGTAAAGTCCCGGTCTCCAGGCAGTGTAACAGTGAAACGGTGAAGTGAACCGTCGTTCCAGGTGCAACCAGCCGTGCAACGAGAAGCGCGCGAGCTGCGGGCACCCGTGCGCGGCGCCGTGCCACGCGAGCAACGGCGGGCACTGCCCCAGCGGCGGGCCCTGCCGGCGGCCCGTGTGCGCCACCTGCCCGTGCGGCCGCCGCCGCGCCGAGCGCGCCTGCTGCGACAACGCGAGGGACTATGCCAAGTGAGTGTGGGTGTGTGTGTGTGCGTGCGTGTGCGTGCGTGCGTGTGCGTGCGTGTCTGCTTGCGTGTGTGTGTGTATGTTACGCGACGAGCAGCGTGCCTGCTGCGACCATGTAAATGACTATGCCAAGTGAGTGTAAGTGTGTGTGTGTGTGTGTAACGGGCTGCGCCGAGCAGCATGCAAGCTAGGAATATTCCAAAGGCGTGCGTGCCTGTGCTCAAGATTTATGGTTAAATAAATCATTTAACAAGTGATGTAGCGTTTTCCTTACTATTCTGACGTTTTGAATCTAATCGATTAATATCACGATTTTATTTTTCAACAGAATATTAAACGCCCTTGCAGCAACGAAAATTCAAGAAGGTGGTTCAGTCGACCTATCGGATGCGCATCGCCCGAGTGCTATGTTAAAAACGTAAGGATCACACATTATCTTCAGTATACTAAAACTACAAGTTCCATAAAACTCTAATAAAACATTTATTTATTATACGTATTATGAAATACACATATTATGATGTGTCGTCTCACCATTATTGTTCACCCGCTCACGTGTCAAAGAATGACGTTCAGTCCAACTTTTATTAACTAAACTGGCGGTTGGTTTCAGCATGATTGACGGACAAACATCCAAACGAACAAACAGTAACATGTATAATAAATTAGAGCTGTACGGCCCGGGTGCGGTTACAGGCTGGAGTGCGACGACGAGTGCCGGCAGGAGGCGCGCAGCCGGCAGCTGGCGCTGGCGCTGCAGATCCGCAACCCGGACGTGTCCACCAAGCTGGCGCCGCGCTACAGCGACACGCTGCGCGCGCTCGCCGCGCGCGAGCCCGCCTTCGCGCACCACGTGCACGACAAGCTCACCGACCTCGTGCAGCTCGCTAAGAAGGTGAAGGACGATATAACGTTCAGTCCCCCCCCCACCACCACCCCCCGAGACACACGTAATACGCAGAAGAATTAAACAAAAAAAAAAATTCTACTTCCTACTTCCTACTAATATTATAAATGCGAAAGTTTGTAAGGATGTGTGTGTGTGGTTGTTGCTCTTTCACGCAAAAACTTAACTGAACCGATTGCAATGAAATTTTTTACGTAGACAGCTGGACAACTGGAATAACATATAGGCAAATTTTATCCCGATATTCCTACGGGATACAGACTAACGCGGGTGAAACCGCGGGGTGCAGCTAGTTAAACAATAATAATGAAAGAGTGTAATGATAGGTGTCCTACGGTACTGTCAATCTAGATCCTATGTTAATGTGTAATCCTATATTAATGTAATAGTGCATTTGTGTATTTAATATATTTTTATAAAAAATGCGTGCATTTCGCGTGTTTTGACACGGCGTGAGACACGCTGCGCAACTCTCGCCAGTTTTGGCACGCTTGAGTCACGCGCCCCGCATTTGTTTCGCACACCAAAAATCTCCCAGGGCTGTACAATATCTGGATATAGCACAATCTCATTTAATCGTGCAATCACCCTATACACTTCTGTACTTCCAAATAGATATATATGGAATGACAATCGCTCTAATCTAGATAGCTAGTCATTAAAAATATGGAATTATGAACTCAATTTTATTTTTGGTAAATTCATTTTCCGAAATATTTCCTTAATAATGTAATATGGCTAATATAACATACATATTTACAGTCAAAACAAAAGACCAGAGCCCACTCGTTCCCATCGATGAACCGTCAGAAGCGTCAGTTCATACACGAAATGTGCGAGCACTTCGGCTGCGAGAGCGTGGCCTATGACGCTGAGCCCAATAGGAACGTCGTCGCTACCGCTGATAAGGAAAAGGTACATTTAATTTTTAGTTGTATAGCATTGAAAAAACCAAAAGGGTAGAAGAAATTCGATTGCTGAGGCGCTTTGGGAATGAGACGCGGGTTCGAATCCCGCCACGTGATGAATTTTTTTCTATTCTTTAAAAAATTCTCAAGGAAAAGATGTTTATTAAACAACAATAACACCTCGTAAGTGTTGTGCATAAATTTTACCTGCATTAAAGGGGTAAGGGATAGGAAAGGGTTGACGACAAGAATAAAGGAATGGAATGGAAAGGATAAGAAAATAGGATATGAGTCTCCGGCTCCCTTACTCACTGAACGAAACACAGTAGCATTCGCATGATATTTCGCCGAATTTATGTGGACGTGTCACTTCTCCGGTGCCTGACTCCCCCAAACTTATAGTTTAGTGCTTTCTCTTCCCTACAGTGCTTACTATATATGAACTTGGCTTGGTTGCTGTGGCTGTGGCTAAATTTATTGTTAGTTATAAATTATTGGGAAAATTAATCGAAATAAAAACTATCCTATATCTTTAGTTGGACCCAATTACACATAAAATGCCATATTTCATCAAAATCGATTGAGTTGGTGAAGAGTTCATTGGGAACATCATGACACTGGATTTTTATATATTAAGATGGCGCATTTTAAATTACACTTTAACGTATTTAATATAATTTTCATATGACCGATGTAATTGTTGCCATACGCGTGTTCAGTCGTGGCTGCCGGCGATGAGCGTGCTGGAGGTGCTGGCGCGCGAGGCCGGCAAGCGGCGCGTGCCGGGGCCCGTGCTGCGCGCGCCGCCGCCGCACGCCGCCAGCGCGCCCGCCGCCGCGACCAGCGCAGCGCCCGCTGCTAGCAAGTCAGTGTACTTTGTTTTTATATACCTAGTCTTGCCATAAATATTGTAATAAAGAAAAAAGAAAATTGTTAACTGCAAATAACATTTATTA
>NC_052116.1:2015091-2031551 GCF_012273895.1 Zerene cesonia | reverse complement strand
GACAGATTCGAAATTCAAATGTAATATTTTTTTATAATTAAGTGTAACAGTATTTATGGCCAGACTAAGTATATCGAATACGTTGAAATATTTGATTTTTAGTTTTATAGCATTGAAATGCTTTATAAATGAGTAATTTTGAAAGAATAAAGAAAAAAATTGATCACGAGGCGGGATTCGAACCCGCGTTTTTTTCCTCGAAATTTGATCCCGCCTCGTGATCAAATTTTGGCATCATGGGTGGCCGAGAGGCTAGGCGTAACTACGGTTTGGCAAAAAAAAAACGCGGGTTCGAATCCCGCCTCGTGATCAAATTTTTTCTATTCTTTTAAAATTTCTCATTTACGTTGAAATATCTCAAATATTTCAATAGTACTCTTTATGACCGCTCTGAACGTAGCCGTCGGTACTAACTTGCGCATGGTACAGTCGCCTCCAGTCCCGCGTATGTCGCGCTGATATTTGATTTCGTGTTCTGTGTAGCGCAATGCGGCTACAGAGCGGCCATAAAGTTTCGTGTTGTGTATATGTACACGATTTATAGAGACTTAGTTATTCCATAACTATGATTACCTTCGAATAATCGGGTTAAATCATTACGATATTGCTCTTGAAGAAATAGGTAATCACGTTGTTTTTTTGTCTTGAATAAAATCGAAAGAAGTTTATTTAAAAAATCAGATGTAAATAAATTAATATGTATTTTTCAGATCGTTCAGTGGATGGGCGACTTTAACATCGACGAACGCATGGGCGAGCCGCAGCCAACCCTCGACGTCAACTAAACCTGAACAAAAAGAAGCGAAAATCGATTATTTCGACAATCCACCGGAAAACTAGGCTAGTAGTTCAATAAAGACCGGGCGAGTGCTCGGACAAACGTAGCAAGATAAAACGAATGAAAAATCGCTAAAGAAAATCAATAAAAACATTGAAAAATATAAAAAACGTTAAAAAAGTTCGTAATACGCGTTCTGTTTTTGTTTTTGGAAACATTGTATGCATATTTGTCTTTGGTTACGGTGATTATATTATTTATTGATTAAACTCTCATTTCTATTTTCTTATTTTCTTTACTTTCATAATTAGTGTTTAAATTCTTTTAGTTAATTTTATTTTTCATTTCATATCCTTCGTTTCAACGAATGTAATATAAAAATATTATACAACAAAGCAACCATTAAATTGGTATGTAAAGTAAACACTGAATAAAATAACTTAAGCTAGTGTCGAAAGGACAAATACCAATAAAGACATTGTTCACTGCCATTGACTGCAATTTCATATTGACACGTAGTTGTTTATTATACTAGCTAATATATTTAGATAGGTATGTTCCCTGAGCCAGCACAAATTTTATGACCGATTCCTACCGGACGGATAACTTATCATGTTTTAGGTAAGTGTATCACTAAGCATGGTGACTGCCAACAATTCCACTGGTGGGTGGAGCAGTGGTGACTGGTGACCTTCCAAGTATGTCAAAACATGTAATGTCACATAAATCACCCACTATATTGAAGAAATAAAAAATTCAGCCCGTCAAAAATGACAGCAATTAAAAGAAAAAATACGTATATTTTTTGTTTCTTACCTGCGACCCCCTCAACTCACTGCAGATCTGAAGCTGACGGTCCGCATGCTTAATGAAACACTTATCTTCACCAATTTACAAAGTATCAGCCCAAAAGAAATGGTTGACCAAATTTGCCCCTGGCTAGTGGGCCAGTATAGCACTTTATAGTAAAAATCTGTTTTATTATGTGGTCTGGTGCGTATAATAAAATTCATTAAATACCGAATCTCCGATCCAATGTATTCAAATAATCATTTTTATATTTAGTTTAGACGGCGAGTGTTATTTTTACCCGACTGCGAAAGAAGGAGGAAGATGTTTGCAAGTGTAGATATTTATGTATGTATATTTATTTGGCGTCCTAGAGCCTAAATGGCATGTCGTATTTTTATGTGAGTGTTGTTGAAACACAAAGAAGAGACAGACATACAGAGTTAATTTTAATATTAATAGGGATAACAACCATAGTGGCTGTAGTGTGATTGAAATACGGTATGAAGTAAGTACGTAAAACATCTATTAAAAGATAATTCTAAAGTTCTTTTATAATATCTTACTTAGCCACTAGCGTTGCTTTTTGCCCCATCGTCTTTATCTTTATCTTTTTACTTAAACACACCTATACCTACACCAACGTAGCTTACATTACATTTTAGTGTTTAATTTCATTCATCAGTTGCACGACAATAAGAGACACCAGACCACTGAATAAATAAATACAGGTTGTCAAGTAATATAAGGCATATAACATTTACTCCTTTTCTGTTAAGTTTTTGAATTCTATATTAATATCGCTGTGAATTATGTATTCGAATAAATTAATACACGATTTACAAGGGTATAATCAACACATTATTGTAGTCGGTATCCTACATATTTTGTATTAGAATTTAATTATTGCACTCGTCTGTATCTTTACTATAGGAGTTTTCAGTGATTTTAATTAAAAAATATTCTTTACCTAAAACTACTTGAAAACCCAATAATAACATATTGTCTAATTATTTAATACGGAAAACGACACAAATCGAGATATTTTTCTCATTTTTTTTATCGACTTCTCATATCTTATTACATATATTAAGATCGCTGAAAATATAAAGCGTCAATTTTATAAACATATACATTTAAATATAAAATTATGCATTACCACATCAATGATACTAAATTGGCTTTAAGCGACCGTTGGACTTTGCTTGTAGAATAGTTAGGAAACTAGACAGCCATTATTAAAACAATACTCTGTAATCTGTATTGTAAAACGTACCAACTAGTGAGAACCAAATAAATTTAATTTCAAAATATTGTATGCTTTTGCCATATCAACTCAGCATGGTTTATATTATGTATATTTTGGAATTGATAATTAATTAATTGAATTTCAAAGATCGATCGAAGAGAAGCAGTAAAATCGCTTTGTCTTAATTTGGCGCTTTTTTTGAATGATTCCTAGATTCCTTATGTTTTATAATTATTGAATCTGTGCTCAGTTTTTATTGCTTTATAAAGCCCATGCTACACGTGCCTGTAGATCGTTCTAAATTTAAATATCTACCCTATAGGCACACCAAATTTCATGAGAATCGCTTGCGTTGCCATTTCGAAAGAGTGCGGAAGGTATGCTAATATATTTTACATAGAAAATGAAGTAGTAAGTTATACCAATCTATTTAGCCAAGAGCAAAACCCAATTGCCTTATAATACTTTATGTGCTGTAATCAGCCTTAGACGTAATAGTTGTTTTATTCCATAGTTTTTGTGCAGACACGGGATGTCTAATGAGAAAGATAGTTAGATACTCTAGATTTTGCAGAGTATTTCGAAAAAAATAAAACACTAATTTAACCTGTTAAACATACTCATAAATAGTACGGGTATTTACAATTTGACTAATTATCTCCTTTGTTTGGATTAATGTTACGAACACAATTCCAAGGAAAATTACTGGATATCTATTAAGTCATTTGTAAACGCATTAATTTATAGAAAACCTCATGTCTCGTGTCTGGACTTGCAAATGGGCAGGGGAATAATCTTATGATTTTACGATACATACTGATATTATAAATCTATGTTATGTAAATTTCGCTGTTGTACAGTCGAACACATTGTATTAAAGTGTTACCTATTCGTTTTGTAGTTTGCGTTTTAATTGTTAAACCCTTACAGTTTATAAAATGGGGTAGGTGTATACGTAATAATATATGATACACAAAAATATAGATGAAGCAATTTATTAAAACTCAAAATAAAAAGTAGCAAAACAAATATAGTCGCGCTATAGATTTAAATATATATTATATCAAAATAAATTACATTCATGTACTTTGTATATCACGCAGTGCACTATCTAAACATCTTGATAATTGCAACATTGAATTAACGACTCCTTTAATATTATGACATTTACAATTTGTTTTACGACTGTACGTTTTCAAATCGTCAGGCCAAATGGTGCTACCTGATTTTTCAGTCGATTTACTTGAGTCAAGAAACCTAGCAATACTGCGCATTCGTTCACTCTTTGGTTCGTTCATTCCACGCCATTTCTTTTCATTTTTTCTGCTTTCAAGTGAATACCATTTTCTATCAGATACGTTAAACCTTTTTTCGTGTGAATTTTGTTTAGATCGAATCTATAAAGACAATATCAATTTTACCATAATTGTTATGAATCACAAACAAATAAACCAAAATAGCAACCTCAAGTTTAGGTTCCTTAATTGTTTGTTTTTTATTATTTCCATACGTCGTGGTATATTTTGCATTTTTATGTGATTTTATAGCTATTGCAATATCTTCTTCACTAGGAGCAAATTTTATTGGAGAAACGTAGGGCTGCAAAATATAACCTAAAATTAAAATTTGATAATTGAAGCATGGGTAGATAGATACATTACAATATGAATGTATTAGGTGGCCAAAAAGTGTAGAACCATAAAATTCTAGTTTAATATGTCTTGAAATAAATTTACATATGTATAAGTAGTATAATCATAATTAAAACTACTTGCACATTTTGTTCAAAGCTCGCCGAAGAATATCACACGCTAAAACTGCCGTAAGAAGTTGTGTACTGTAGTCATTGTAACAATTTCCTAAAAAGAAAAAGAAATTGAAATACAACATTTATTTTTGCGGTTTTCGTTAAAAAAAAATTAGGCAAACCTGAGCTCATTTGCATCAGATTGTACGAGAATGTCACTAGTTTCGACCAAACCACAAACAAATTGCATTCAGTGTTCTTAAGCTTTGGTTTCAATGCATCTTCTATTTTTTTTTCACATTCACAAGCGACTACAGAATCAAAGCTTTCGTCCTCGGATATGTTGACGTCTTCGCATAACTTCGCATACTTCTCAATACACTCAATATTTTCTTTGACTGTTTCGAGTTGGAGATTAATATTTTCTGCTATATTCCTCTGTACAGTCTGTAAATCTTCTTTAACGTTATCTGTGAGATTATCTTCGAATTTCAGATTCTGGACGACGCTTGTAGCACTGTTCTCTTTGCTCGCATCATCGGAACAGCGTGCTGTTTTACATTCTCTATCAAATTTGCTTGATTGAGAGCCATCGCAACTGCTGGAATCTGCAATTTCATTATCCCCGTGCAGTTTACAGAAACTCTGATAAAGGTCGTCTGTACTTGAACTGAGTAAGGTATTGGATGGTATACCATCCATGTTTCTATCAATCCTCGACTCGCTTTGGCAAAGACCAAATTGATCGCATAATCTTCTTCGTGCCCTTCTTTCGCTCAATTCTTGGTACAAAATTCTCTCTTGGTACGATTTGTCTTTCAATCTCTGAGCTGCATCTGATTGACTCTTTTCAAGAGATTTAAATTGTTCGTAGAGGTACCATGATCGTACTCTTCTGGACTTCTTGCGCGAGTTATCTATTTAAACGAGTGAATATGTATAAAAATACTCATGAAAAAACAAATGTGAGGAACAGACATGGAGTTATGCGACCTCTTTCATAATCCATTTATCTACCAATCGTGCTATTTCATCTACCTACCATACCACACTAGCTGACCCGGCATACGCTGTTCTGCCTTACTTTTATAATTTAGGGGTATGAAAAATAAATGTTGGTCTATTCTCAGAGCTACCCGTTATGCACACAAAATTTCATGAGCACGGATCTAGCCGTTTCGGAGGAGTATGGTAACTAACATTGTGACACGGGAATTTTGTATATATAGAGATTAATAGCAATCGAAATTGGTTTTAACGGATACAATAAAGAAAATTTACATACCTAAAGAGTTTGAACACTCCATCCAAGGTTATTTATTTAGATAAATATAAAGGGAATAGAAAATTTTGAAAAAAAATCTAAACATGAATTATTTGCAATCACAATAAATAAATGACAGAAATACAATTTTTTCCTTCCATCATCTCTTGTCAAAACCATTCTCTGGAAAATTAATGTTGTAAAAAGTATTTTATAAGGCCTTAACCTTTAATCGCTATTAGGTATACTATTGTCGAGGTGTTATATTATTATGTCCACACACTACAGATCTTACAAAGATATGCAGGTAATATCAGCTACTCGCAGAAAATATGTATAATAATAGACCGCCAGTGGATGCGCTCGCGTAGTTAAAGGAAATTTACGCGGAAATGTAATATTTCACCGAGTTAAAAAGACACCTGTGTCACATTCTAGGCTTCTAATTCAAAAATATGACCATGAAATCGCTTCGTAGCGTTCGTAGATGTGAAAGAAAGGATAAACTCACATTCGCATTATAATGTAAGGTCAGGTGAGGGCTAGGTGTACGGCGCAGTTTTGTTAAAAGTTTCATATCCCTATTTCTAATTTATTATCAATCAAGTTTATAGGTTTATATGTATCATCTATTAAGCTGCTCCGAATTTAACGCATGCATAGCCGCGGGCAATGTTTAGGTAGAAATATAGATCATATTTTAAATGACCGATTCGATATACGGTACGGAGTCATACTTATCTTTAAAAACATAATAATAATTTGTTCGCTGAAGTGTCGATAATAATACACTCGAGCATTCCCTTTTTAATTAAAGTTGTAAGATTAAATCAAAGATTACAATTTACGCATTTTATTTATAACAAAGTACATCAATAATACGTCTGTAATATACAGCCAACATGTTTAATATAACTTATTTTTACATTGCAGAATGTCGAAATCACGGGAACAAAAAGATTAAATTATTAAAATTAACATTCCGAGTATATTGTGTACTCATTAAAAAAAATACCAGAACGAAGTTAGAGAAAAAATACAGGCAATAATATTGAGCAAATTAATTTTCTTCCTATGCTATAAAAACCGACGCAAAATATTCTAATAGAAGAATATAGCGCCTCCAGCTGGCTGTCTACTGTATCCTGGGTTGGTCTGTGAAGAATGCACTCCAGAATTCATCAACTTTACGCTAAACGGTGACCGTTTTTCTGTAATACCTCCACGTTTCATAGGATGACCCTGAAAAATAAAAGCATGACATGATTTTATTCATTTTTAATCTTCATTAAATAACTGACATACATGCATTTATCTAATGTTATAGACCTTCCACAATAGATTATAGTCACCTATTCGCTATTTAAATAGAGTAGGAAATACAATACCAGAGGAATGACAACCGGCGGTAGCTTATCATAAGTATTTCTTAAACGTCTCCACGTATCGCAGCCAATTGTTTCGGGTTGTAAGTAAAGATCCTCCTTATCAGCGAAGCGTTCGGTTGAATGGTTATATACAGCAGCCAGGACTATATCGAGACTGTCTTCTGGTAAGCTAATAAAGTGATAAGAAAGCTTTAAAGTATATACCGTGGGTCATTGTTTATTTCACTCATTGACCTTTTGATTGCTCGAAATGTTTTAGGGAACTAAAAACATTTTTTTATGTCATAGTTTTTTTTTATGTCATAGTGGGCAGCTAAAGTTGCTAAAGGAATTGGTGACTCGCCAGATGATAAGCGCAACCACTGTGCATGAACCACAGAGCAAGGCTATGTGCAGGCCTTTCGCATCTGCAATTCGATCATCTGAATTGACGACTTTATAAGTTATGGGACAAAGAAAGGTTTGGTGATTGGAATACAACAATGACCTGAGAAGGTTAAGGAAAAAAGGAGGCCTCTTGTATTCTGTATTCTGAATAATAAAAATTAATGATATCTAAAAGTAGTATTCCATTTTATACTCAGGTCTACATTGAAAAAATGTTTTGCCGGACAGCCTGTCTGTCTGTCTATCGTATTGTCTATAATGCATTCAAATTCATTTCAAATTCTTGCATTCATTCGAAATTATTGTTTTAGCTTTAATTAAATCTATTTATTATATTGCCTTCTTAAAATTAATTTTGAACAATTATGGGTAAAACTGCAAAAAAAAATCATACGTGCACTTTATAGCCATGTCAATCGGTATTTAACCTTAATTTTTCGTAATTTTCAGATATAGCGGAAAATGAAACAATTATGTGTTTCATTTTCTCTGAAAATTTAAACTGTCTAAATATCACGGTTCATGAAATAAATCCTGGTGACAGACGGACAGACGGCCAGACAGAGAAATAGCGAAGTCTTACAGTCCTATGGGAACGGAAAACCAAAAAAGGCTAAGATGTGTGATTAGACTCTAGGCTAAACTTAACCAGAAAGTATTTTGCAGTTTGGAAAATAGATCAAATAGTAATGTTTTGCATTTTGTATTTGTATTTTAAATACAACTATTTCAAAACACCTCTGTAGAATCTAGATCAATTCAAAAAACTTACAAAAACGGATGAAAGAAACTTAATTTTCTGACGCTGGCTAAAGTATGATGCGAATAGAGACGGGATCCTGCCGAAACTCCGTGCTTTTCTTTAGTGGACAATACAATGTCCTTGCTCAGTTCTCCCTCTTTTCGCAAATCGGGTAAAAGTTTTTTATTCCTAACTTGCTTTATTCCTTTCATTCTGTCAGCCATGAGAAGCTTTACTTTTGGAATTTTGATGAAACAAAAAAAATATATTAAACTACAAGTCGTCGGCAATATACACTAATATTGTCATGACAACTAAGATGTTTTTTTCTGTAAACAAAACAATAAACTTCGAAGATGCTACGAATTGATTATACAATTTTGAATGATATATTATAATATTACCTACAATCAATTTTAAATAAATAAAATAATTTTAATTGACATTAGTATATAATTATCATTGTTCTTATTTTCGCTTTACTTTCATTTTACTGAATTTAGTCAAGTGTATCATCATCATATCGTTATCATCAGTTAGCACCTAAATTTATGTATATTCATAATTGAGGCGTGTTGCGTTGTGGTGAATTTAAAAATTCGTGAAAATAACGAGGCGTATAACGCTTTACATAAACAATGCACTCGTTATTCGCCTTGAAAATCGCATATTCGCGTTAAAAGCAGTTATTCGCACAAATACGAAAGTGTAAATGCACCATAACATCACGGGAAAGATAGATATTTTTGAATCGATTGAAGAAACTGAGACGAACGGTTGTATGATAAAAAGGGTGTAAAATCTTAATATTAATAGATTTAGATGATTGAATATCAACATTTGTACCATCGATCATCATCGATCAATCTCTGGATTAGAGACAGTTCCATCCAATTCCGTCTGACCGTCCAATTGAAAACGATTTGGTGGAGAATCTTACGTCTAGTTTTAGTACGTAGACAGCTGGACAACTGGAATAACATATAGGCAACTTTTTATGCCGATATTTCTACGGGATACTGACTTACGCGGGTGAAACCGCGGGGCGCAGCTAAATTCTTTTATTTGAGCAACTATAAAGACTCATTTTGTAACAATATGCTCAAAAACTGTGTTGTATGTATTGATTATTTATTAACTTTTATTAACTTACAGTGGTATACATATTGAAAATCTAGTCTACTCGCAATACATTGTAAAATTGTATTGGGACGGTCTCGCACCCGTCGCAAAGCGTTTCGCGAGCGCGAGCGATTAGCCCACAAACAACACGTGTAATACGAAGTACAAGAAGCACGAATAGAGTAATAGGATTCATTTAACTTATTTAGAACAACGTGCAAATCTGTGAGCTATCATATTAGCTCTAACCGACAGTGCCATTCGCTCTCTCTCAATATCTTCATCGTCTCTCATCTTAAAAACGCTCAAATTATAAGGATATGTGAAAGGAAGAAGAAAGAATGGGGACGATCTTTGGTGTATTTTTTTATTACTATAATTTGTTGCATAATTACATTATAAATTATTCATTGTAATTTGTAACTACACAATGATTAATTTAGCATTTAAATTCAGTTATAGGTATAAAATATTGAGAGCGAATGAGTTTTCATATTTTATACTCTGTGAACCATGACTTGCGAGTTGTGAGCTGTCGTTCGTTCCTATGATCCTGTCATTTTCATTGTACTAAGAACGAGAGACAGACGCTATTTTAACCGCGTGGAATAATCCTACTTACTAGTGACGCCATTTTGTTTTGTGTGGTTTAAAGTTTGAAAGTGCACTTTTAAAGTTTGTGTTTTTAATTAAAACGGTATTAAAAGTTATTCAAAATGAGTTACGGACGACCACCACCCCGTATTGACGGGATGGTGTCATTAAAAGTGGACAATTTAACGTATCGCACGACACCTGAAGATTTGCGCCGCGTTTTCGAAAGATGCGGTGATGTTGGCGACATATACATCCCCAGAGACCGATATACAAGAGAAAGCAGAGGATTTGCATTCGTCAGGTATAATAATTAAAAATATATCAGTTATAACAACCCATGACGTAATATGATTCCGAGGTTAGGTATGTAAATTATACATAACTTATTTGTACAGATTCTACGACCGGCGCGATGCTGAAGAGGCCCTCGATTCCTTGGATGGACGTATGTTAGATGGGAGGGAACTCCGCGTTCAGATGGCGCGCTATGGTCGGCCATCGTCACCATACCGCAGCAGATACGATCGTCGCCGCAGGTACTTGTTATGAATGTATACCTATGCCTTATAAAATTGCGTTAATTTAAAGTGCTGTTAAATTTCGAGAGCAGCGTTCAATTATTTAACGAGCTTTTATTGCATTAAATTTCCAGCGCTACAAAGGTCCCGAATGTAGTGTTTGCGCGTGTTTATATTTGTGTGTGATGGTATTTTTTTAGCAATTCCCGTTCACGGTCTCGTTCACGTCGTCGATCCAGGTCTAGATCCCGCTCGCGCCGCCGGTCGTACTCTCGCAGCCGTTCGCGCTCCCGCTCCAGGTCGAGGTCTCGCTCTGACTCCAAGAGCTCCAGGGGACGCTCTCGCAGCCGCTCCAGGTCCCGCTCACGCTCCAGGCATTGATATGTGTGGTGAGCATTTTTCTTTTAATATATAGGTTAATTTTCAGGCTTGAATTATGCCAATAGTGTTCTTAAGAAGGAATAGGTCACATCGCGGACAAAAATTTATGTTAATCATATAAACACCATTTAGAAATTACAGTTTACATTATAGATATTAGATATTAATATATATAATTTTTAAAAAACACAGTGCCTGATATTAACTTTAAAACTTATAACTAAGCTAAAAGGTTAAATATTCTGATAATCTGATATTTCTACACAATCAAAATTTTTTAGATGAAGGGACAATAGAATCGATAATAGGCCACAATTTTTTGTATAGTCACAAAGTATTTATTTGTTTATTTTTATGTGTACAGGTTGAGTGCCGATAATTAGCTGAAAAGCTGCATTGTCCTGTCTCAAGCAGCTTGGGCTAAGGTACTATCCAACTTCAATTTATTTTAAGAACCACAGACATAACTATGATCAACATAGTGGCATAAATATTATGTTACAAAAACCTTTTTAGTTATAAGTAACTTCAAACTTGTATTGTACAACACACTTTTTTATTTTCAAGCAATACTCAAATGCTTTGGCTGTAAAATTGTAATCCAAAGTAAATTTAACATCAGATATAAAATTTATTTATATTTTTGTTCTATTCTAAATATTACATAACATCTTTTTCCAAAATTAAATAAATGTATGCTTAAGTTTCTGTTTGTAAATTTGCATTTAATATCGACCCTAGAGACAGTTATTCTTCCAGGAAAACCTTAATTTTGGGCATCTTGTCTAAATTGGATGTTTAAATCAACAATGTTTCATTCGGTAACTACGTACAAACCTCTTTATTTCTAATATTTTACATGTTAATTTTGAACAAATCTTGAATAAGTTTTTCCAATAAATTGTAAACACTTAATTGTTTTAATTACGTGCATTAGTTAAGTATCTTAGTATTGTTAATGTAATTAAGAAAATTAATTAACATGTTGGTATGCTCAGGACGCGAGGAGATCGCGGGGAGCGAGGCGGTTTGCGGGGAGGGGGGGTGGTTCTTGCCGATTGCTGACAACTGCTGAATTGCTGTTGTTGCAGTGCATAAGTTATGAGTAATATTTTAATATTTATTGACAAACCGAGACACGCATCGGCTCTATGGTGGGGCCATTTATCCATTTCATTATCAATATTAATTCACAAAGGAGTGAGATGTATTCTGTTAATACCATCGCAATTACTTCACGATATCATAAAGATATGACTAAATTTGGTGTTTGAACTTCAAATGAATTTGTGGGCAATCATTTCTATTGTTTGTTGCAAATGTTTGATGTTGAAATCCCAATATTTATTGATACCTTTATGATTTCTGTCTGTGGTATTTCCATAATCATCTTGCCAGTTTCATTAAAGTTTGGAATTCAGCAGTTTAGTGGAAACTAACATATGGATTTGTTTGGCAGGCCGGTGCTGCCGCTGGCCTGTATGCTGTGGCAGTTTGCTGTGCTGTTTCCTGTGATTTGCAGATCGCGTCTAGGTTTCTCGGTAAAATAACGGATACTCCCTCCCTGCTATAAAACTAACAAAGTACATGTCTAGGGCAACGTTATTTTTTTAGGTTTTAAAGAAAGGGTAAAGCACAATTTTATGATCTATTTTTCGTCTGTGACACTGGCCTTTCTTTAAAATTATCGTCAAGAATGAAGAGTCTTCAGACATGGATATGTGACACATATTGTACCTAGGTTTACGAGTTGTCTTAAATAAAGTATTCTTAGAATGAGTGTTTTTTATTACCCCTTAAATCTTCCAATGATTTTGTTTAGAAAATCTCCCATACATTGTTTATTGTAGCGAACAGATACCTAATTTCGCCAATCTCTTCTTGCTAGGAAACTGTAGTTAATGTATGTCGCTGTCGAATTGAACACAATTAACACTTTTGAGGACGATAAAAATATTTCATTTTTTACTAGCCTTTGGATAACGATATCATTTACAATTGCAGGAATCCTTCCCAGGATTCGTCACATATTGCTTACAATTAATTAATGACGTATATTTCAGTAGATTGTAATCTATCGATGAACGGCGGCGAAAAATTTCACTGTCGTATTCTAAGCATCAACACCACGAAATTTACTAAATCGCTTCAATAAATTTTTAATTCAAATTAATATGCAGTACTTGTACTTGTTATTCTGTTACGCAGTTATAAATGAGTTTTTATTTTTATAGGTGCTTTCTTTTTTATTATAGTTGTAGTATTGTTATTGATGAAACATGAAAAAAGACCTCTTAATATACAAGCCAGGTAGTATTTCTAGTCGGTCATTTCCTCTCGAACGATAGGTATTAAACATTACTTACAACCAACCGCCATTTCATTTCAAATTTTAATCGTATATTTCATTTATATGCGATATTTAAATATCTTTATTTCTTGCCCTAATAAAAATTTTGGTAAGATTATCAATATCGAGGAACAAATAGTATAAAATCTAATATTAACCTAGATGAAATAAATAGGTCGAACCAAAATACTGTTGCCGTCTGCCTTTTTTTGTTTAAAAAAAATATATGAACCTGTCAATGTCGTCTTAACGAAATTGTCAAATGTCAACACAAGTCAACTTTCAACTTCAAATAAACGTGGTGCCTCTCTTACAAGTTTGCTTAAAAAAATCGTTAGTATTAGTAATTTTTATATTAAGTCATATGAAATGTCTTCTTCATTTTTCCTTAAAGGTAAATCAAGACAAGTTCATAAAAGAAAGGGTGAGAAAATAAATAAAAAGAAGCCAAAAAAAGCAAATGCCCCTAACCTCGAAAATGGTCATGAATCCTCGGACAGTGATTTGGATATCAAAAAATTCTCCGATGCTGAACAGTCTGAAAGCGACCACGAAACAGCTGAACAAAAGAAGTTAAGGTTAGCTAAAAAATATTTAGAAGAAATAGAGAAAGAAGAGGCGAAGCGAGCTGAATTTAAAGAACTAGATGATGCAGTCGAAAAACGTTTACAAAGGGACTACTTGGAACAAAAAGGAAAATTACGAGTTGAGGTTGCGGGCAATTATAGTGCGCCGGCAAAAGATGATATCAGATTAATTCGAGCCAAAGAACACCGGCTCCCTTTAACCTGCATTTGTGTCAGTAATGATGGATTATATATATTTAGCGGCTGTAAAACGGGAACCATCATTAAATGGGGTATAAAAGAAAAGAAAAAGCTTGGCACTCTAACATACAAAACACATTCCAAGTTCCTAAAGGGTGGTATTACATCTATAGCCATATCATCTGATTCCAAATACTTTGCCACATCTGATAACTCAAATGATATTCAAATTTGGGACCCACACACATTAAAACACCTCCATACATTTAAAGGACACAAGGATATTGTTATTGGTTTAGTATTTAGGAAAAACACACACGATTTATATTCAGCATCTACAGATAGATCAGTGAAAATCTGGTCATTAGATGAAATGGCATATGTTGAAACACTTTTTGGTCACCAATCACCGATAACAGCTATAGATGCCTTGACGAGGGAGAGAGCAATCACAGCTGGGGGTAGAGATACATCAATAAGAATATGGAAAATAGTTGAAGAATCACAGCTCATTTTCAATGGTCCACAGGGGAGCTTAGATGAAGTTAAGTTACTTGATGAGGAACACTTTATATCAGGAAGTGACAATGGCACTTTGTGTTTATGGAGTGTACTTAAAAAGAAACCCCTTTACACTGTACCAGAAGCTCACGGTTCCGATAATGGCTCACCAAGATGGATAACTAGTCTTGCAACTTTATTAAATTCAGACCTCTTTGCTTCCGGATCATATGACAATCACATTAGGTTATGGAAAGTTTTTGATTCATATAGAAAATTTGAACCAATGTTCAGTATAGAAGCAAACGGTTTTGTGAATTGTATGCAATTTAGCAGTGATAGTAAACAGTTGTACGCAGCATTGGGACAAGAACACAAATCTGGCAGATGGTTCAAGGAGAACAGTGCAAAGAATGGTTTTCTAGTTATCAATTTTAATATTAATTTACAGTCGTAATAAATATATCATTTTTACATTTTGTTGTTATTTATGTATTTTATACTGACTAATAGATAACACTCATTGATGATAATAATAATTATAGACTGAAAGTTCCATTTCAAATTTAATTCTTGACCGAGAAGTAGTTAATAAAAACCTTATATAAAAATTAAATTAGATTAAGGAAATTTGCATACCTTTGCATTTACACTATGAGAACTTTTCCGTTACATTTAGAAACAAGATTTAATTAATGTAACTGACTGATAATTGTTTATATTCAACACAATTTACCTCCATATCTGACAGTTGCTTATTATTAAAAAAAGGGATGAATCAAAATATAAGCAATAACAAAAAGATGAAAAATGTGTAGAAAACAAACAATTTATTAAATAAAAGTTTGACATTACACTCTCCTATGTAGCATTCAGATACAAACCAACAAAAATGTTTGACATCAAAAAGCATAAAGGTTGATTCTTTAATTTTGTTTTAAAGTTATCCGACCAATAAAAATGTCTCCTATAAAATATCAAGGCAGATAATTAGAAACATTTTTGAAATGGTAAATGTTGGAACTATCCTACAATAGTGCTTGCTCCTCTCAATTGGAGGTATCCAGCTGTAATATCCATGGGTAGGTTTCTCACAGTAGCAAATTCTTCAGCATTACTGTAGTAAAGCTTGGAATGTCTATCTACATATGGTGCAGGTAAGCCAGATATATCTGAATATTTTTTAGTAGGTTTGAATGTTGGTGGTGCGTTTATAGAATAATCTGAAATTATTGATATTGATTAGATTATAGATAGTTGCTTGAATCACATCATAGGCAAAACTATAATAATATAGCAGAGGCTTCAATAGACCAGAGAAGATTTGCAACACATTGATTGATCAAAGAGGCATTGATCAGTAAGAACTACTCTGATTTAGTTGATTCTGATGAAGATTCTAAGAAACCATTTTTTAAAATACACATATCTCTAAAATTATAACATGTAAAAATTAATTGTGCTCTATGTAGCATAAACAACTGGTGTTGATGTAATTTGATTGAAGAGAAGCAGTAAATAATGTGTTAAAAAAATTCACTAACATATAACTGCATCATCGGGCCAAGGTAAGGTTCTGTCAGCGGCTAAAATTTGTTTTAGGGACCTCCACATTCGTTTTTTGCAACCACTTTTAACTATGAATTTATTTTCTACTTTAAAGCTGTAGGATTTTTCTGTTTCCCCAGTCATGTTCGTTTAATATAATCATTAATGATTTTACATGAAGGACGTTTATGCTGCACTATTATTAATTTTCAATTAAATTTTAACGGAAGACTGATAAACAAATGTGGACATAGATTCAATTCAATTCAATTCTATTTTATGAATGGCAGTGCTGTGTTGCCACAATTTTGCCAATGTCACGTTGTGGATAG
>NC_052116.1:1965393-2014091 GCF_012273895.1 Zerene cesonia | reverse complement strand
ATGACAAAACTTGTTGGCGTCATCAGCATTAGAGAATTCAACAGAGACTCGATTCCTACCTATCTTTTTGATGCCATCCCGTTTAATGTTTTTAATACCATTCGTAACTAAAAGTTGGCCTACCTTTATAGATCTCAAAGTTGAACCAGAAGCGGGATCAGTTTCATTTTTATTTATGTGGACAAGGAATGGGCCAGTGTCTGCTTCAGAATACCTTCTTTCACCGTCAGATAACATAGGGTGAGTATAAACTGTCTGGATAGATGCCGCCATAGGATTATTATCAATGGAAGTTTTTTGGAGTTTTGTGAGGTTTGATATTTTATCCTCCAAATGTCTTTTCTGAGGAAGGCGAGTCTGCACATTTTGAGAAGAATCGTTCGGATCAGGGGGATCCGGCGGATCCGGAGGGATATCCATACTTAGATTAGATTACTTACTACTAAACACGATAAACTACAACCAATAAAAACAAAAAAAAAAATCGTAGCTTGACTGAAATGTACGCCAAATAGAGGGCTAGAATGAAAAATTTCTCAATAACACGTGCATTCACTACCACAAACAAGCATCGACCGACATAGATTTTAATCACAAAATACAATGTCAAATCAAATGTGTTATTTTGTTGTGTTTTGCTATGTCAAAAAATTGCCAAGTGACGCGAGTTCATTTTTAAATTTTCATGGTAGCGTTATTTAACGCCTATTAGCATATAAAAACAAGAAAAATCATTATTCAGCATACACTTTAAAGAGGAGAATTTCTAGTTTGGCATATAAAAATTAAAATAACATTTTAACGTTAATTTTAAAACGAAACTCCACTGTCATAACTAACTGAATTTTTCTGTTGATAGCTGTCAACTACAAACTTCAACTTGATATTACCAAATACCACATGTTCTTGATATAAACGTTGAAAATTATGATAGGTTACAATACTTGTTTTTAAAGAAACTGAAATGGATATAGTCAACGAAATTTTAGAACGGGAACAGAAGAAAGCGGAGAAATATAAGCCTATCACTGTTGAGAAGCATTTAGATGTTGAATTTGATGTCGGCACACTTGCAGCTTATGACACAAATGATTTAGAAAGCAAGCCACTGAAGTAAGTTTTTATGTTTCACCTTTATTTTGCCTTAATCAATTCATTACAATTTATTGAATTTGATACTTTTTGCGACCATTATAATACAAAAAAAAAAGAATCCTTTTAATATTTATTTCATATTTAACAAAATATAAACATTCGTAAAATACGTAGATATTGTATTCAATATGTAAATAAATTTTGCAGATCAGAAAAAGACAGAGACGCGTATTTGCAAGCGTTAACACGCGATAACACACAATTATTGCTGAACAAAATATGGGAGCTACCAACAGAGAGGATAGAGGAAGCCATTGTAGTGCGCCTACCCCAACCCACGTCTGTATTACCGCGAGCTAAACCAGTCCCCAAACCTAAGCCTCTGACCAAATGGCAAGAGTTTGCTAAAGCTAAGGGAATAACTAAACAGAAGAAATCCAAGTTGGAATGGGATGAACAGTTACAAAAATGGGTGCCTTTATATGGGTAAGGATCATTGCAATAAAATTATATTATTGGTATTTCTTGTATATTGAAGCAACCTGAAAGAAGCAGAATCTGTCTATCTTACTGTGTTATGGTTTTTATGTAAAAGGAGACTGTGCTGAAAATTTTCCTACTTAAATGCTAACTCTTTCCCTAAATTTGTACTGTAACAAATAGAAATTTTTGTTTTTTTCAGTGAGAACTTTATGTTTACACATTTTATACTTACAGTTTCAAAAAATCTGCTGCGGAAAAGGAGAAGAATTGGCTAATTGAAGTGCCGCAAAACTTAGATCCTATGACAGACATGTATGAGAAGAAAGCTTCGGAGAAATCTGAGAAAGTCGCCAAGAATGAGCTGCAGAGATTGAAGAATATTGCCAGAGCTAGAAAAGTCAAAATACCACGAGTGGGAATTCCAATCACTTCAGACAAAGCTACATCTTCACAGGTAATTATCTATTTTTTTATTAGGTAATATTAACAGTTTGAAATTGTTTTAATTCTAACCCGGACAGTAGGTTTAAGTTTAACCTAGAATTTACAACAAGGTAAGATTAAGCTTAAAGTGCCACATTCCCTTGTAATAACATTTATCATTTGATTTGGTAAAATTCTTAATTGATCCCTCATATAACAAGCCCTTTTTGCCTAGCAAATACACACAAGTAATTCTAAAAATAAATCATTTAATTACAGTTAGCCACAGCCACAACTGTAGCAAAGGCCTCCACTGCGTCATTGGGAAAATTCCAAGACAAACTTCCTAAGGAGAAAGAAGCTAGAGGAAAAGGAGTACATGAACTCATCCCTGGAAAGGAGAGGAAAAGGAGACTCCCAGTGCCTACTCCTCAAGTGGAGAAGGAAAACAATCTAAGCATGATTGACAGGATCTTAAAGAAACGGCCCAAACTTGATATGGAAAAGGCTGTGTCGAAACATATACACCAAGAGCAAGTCCAGTGAGTTAAAAAGACAGATTAATTTTAAGATTTTTTTTATCAAAAATGTCTTGTTGCTTAATAACTAATTAAATGAGAGCTGACTATACTATAATTTAAAGATACTACTCATTACCGCAACTCACATAGACAATATGAGTAGATTAGCAATGAGTAGAATTACTTGATAGTTATATTTTTACCATTTTAGATGAAAATAGGAGTATTTTCACCTATTTTTATCTCCTTTTTCTTTCTCTAATTATTAATTTGGTTTTTTTAAACAATTTTCCCCATGTTAACCCTTAGAAGTTTCATTTCCATGACTAATATATTTGAGTAAAATAATTTTTCATTTGAATTTTCAAATCCGGCTAAATGTTTTAGCAATATTTAGATTCAACATGTACATTGTATAAATCTGTTTCATACTTGAGAAATAAAATGTATTACAATTATTACAATGGTCTACTACCCCATTTTTTATAATACACAAAATAGTACCCGGTTTTTTATTAAATTACATAATATGAATATTATACTGTCTGCTTGACTCATCTGAAGTTACATTTCCATTTTTTTTCCAGGAGATCGGAAGAGAAAAAGAACTCAAAACCAATGAAAGGGCCACGTAAGGCAAAGGGTAAGGGAAATGCCACAAACTTCTCTGCTAAGAAACCCAAAGCTGGAAAGGGACAGCGGAATCCTAACAAAAAGAATCCTGGAAGGAAGAGGCGGTGAAGTAGTTATAAGTCAAAAACCTTATAAAACATATTATACTTTATGCTCTGGTTTTCTTTGTAGTCCTTCATCCTTATGTATTTAAGCTCGCCTTTCATCCAAGAAACTAGACAGAAATGCGGGTAGACTAGCCTACAGGCTCATCTATTAAATTACTAGGAATGTCATGTCTCACAATCTATTGAAAGTAAGTAGTGTTATAAAAATGTATGTTATAGATTAATTATATATAAATATTAATTTTAATATCTTTATCCGTTTTAAATATCAAATTATATTATTAAGTATAGTGAAGGATGGTTCATTTATTTAGTTCGGACAAAGGTCCCCTGGCGCGAGAGTAGGACCGTGGCATCTTCCGAGATGCATCAGATAACGATTAGTTTATATGGGTTTTCGGTGATAGCTGTTCCTGTTTGTATCGTGTGCTTCGTTTAAATACTAGATACCTTTGTGTACTCCTGATAATATTAAATACCTTCATAGACATTAGACACGTTAAACTAAAGAAACTCTTCATCTTAAATTTTATTTTTTTTCATAACTATACCCCTTCGATGATGACAATTTATAACCGAAGCTATAGGTAGCTTAATTTTTTTATATATTTGTTTTTAAGGGCGAAATATTTAATTAAACAGCTATGTTTTAACATACAGTACAACATTGATGTAATAATATTTTCAGCTTAGTTTAATAGTTTATTTCAAATGAAAGTCTTTTGTTCGATAAATAGTTTTATTCAGTAATTGTTACATTAATACAGATTTAAAATATAACCTCCGTAGACTTTTATACAAATTATATATTGTAAAAGTTGACATGATTAACTAATTTAATTGGAATTGTAAATTTAAAATCATTGTTGTGTTTTACAAATATAAGAAAAATACGAAAAAAAGGGAGTTGGGGGTTTGAGTCCGCTATGTACATGTTCAGTACAATTCGCCGTTCGTTTGAAAACATGAAAAATATAAATCAATGAGATCCAAGACGACATAAAGCTCAATTGAAACTTTGCCTGAAACTCGTAATATGCTACGTCTAATGTAACTATATACACGAATCGTATTTCTAGTTAATTACATACTAACATCACACAAAAAAATAAGCTCTATAACATCGGAGAAGGTAATATTAATACTGTATATCGAAAATTTCTAAAACTCTCTATCTACATCAACAAAACAACTATTTCGACGTGATAATTTAAGACTCCTTTTTTCTTATATAATATACACATAGTTAAATGCACGTACATCTGTTAAGTAATATTAACAAAACAAAATCAATACTTTATGCGTCTTATAGTATATAGTGAAGTCCCGTGTCCCCTAGCCCTAGAGGGGCAGACGATATACATCTGTTTCGGTGATCGATTTTCTTTATAGACAAGTAGGTGATCAGCCTCCTGTGTCCTGCCATACTGAGTTATTTTTTTTTAATCCTCACCGCGAATCGAGCCAAGGACCCCTCGGTTTTGCGCTCACGCGTAAACCACTACGCCGAAGAGGGTATCAATATGGGTGTTAGGGTTAAACCAAATTCTTTTGAACCCATTTCTTAACATTTTTCTATAAACAAAATGCTGGGAAGAGAAACTTAATTTTAACGAATACAATTTTTAAATCTTTAACGAAAAATAACTAACGATAAATTAAATGAACACTAAATTGGTCTTATTGACAGTAAAACCGTCGTTTATTATTCTATTATCACGTCGATACTAATCCTATAACAAAATTTTCTATAAAGCTATTTTGGAAGCGTCTACGTGTACATTTAATTCAGCCCAAAGATGTTGTGATGTTTATGCAATTTATATACAAGTACCATCTAGGAGTTATTTATGATGCATTTTATACTTCATTGAAATAAAATGGCTTAGACCTTAGATTTATTAAACGGAAAATGCATTGAACATCACTACAACTTTTTCTACTTATCCAATAATATTGCTCTAATAACATTTATAGTAATAAAAATATCTCTTCATCTATAACATTAATCAAACGCTAATATACATTTAAATTTATTTAATTTCGTTACATATTTAATTCTTAATAATTCTTTATTATTCCATGACAGATTACAACCATTAAATTCTTTATAATAAATGAATGCATGAAAAATTGGCACAGAATCACACTTCCCTAGATTTGTGTTTATATATTTAATTTATTAAATAAAATAATACACACACAAATATATAATTTAAATTCAAACACAAACGTACAATGTTACCTACAACAAAGTTTAACAGACAGACACTCAAATAAAAGAATATAATTTCATGTTTTGTTGTTTTGTCCTTTAACATACGGTTTCTTTAAAAATCAATTATGAAAACCCTCAAACTTTTCAAATCACTTAGCATATATTATATAACATTATTGTTCTATATTTAGAGGCAGAGAAATTGCTATCTAATGACGGAATAGCTGAGTTGAGGTTGAGGTATCATTTTAAAACTATTTTCTTAAAAAAACATTTTATATCAATACCTCTATAGTGTTTAGTTGTTTCATACCGAAACAACTTGTGATTTATATAAAAATACCAATTTCAATTTATTTATTTTAATATTTCGAATAAAATCCGCGTTGACTAAATAAAGTATAAATTACTCAATTGAGATTAAGGATAAATCAAAAAATCATTTGAAAACACAACTTTTAAACAATTTTGTTGCTATCTACAACCCTGTGTTTAGTAAAAATTACATAAAAGTTATAATAAAATTATTCACTTAGGTATAAAAACTAAATTTCGAGTTTGCATATTATTAACAAACATATGGTACATGTGTTACATGTTAAATAGTGATGTAACTCTTAAACAATGTCTATATACAATTTGATACTGGCCTTAAGCAGTTTTAAGTAAAATCTACGATAAACCAAAAACTAAAAAAAAATATTTAGTGAGAGTTATTTATTAAAAAAAATCGGCATGCCTACATTTTTCAAAATTCAATCAATGAACAATGAGACCGTCTAAATGTTTTTAAGTAATTTGGCTATGTACCTATTACAAATAGCCAAAAACCCGAAAAAGAATGAGTCGCGAGTCAAAGAAATTACGAAAAAATAATTCTTTTTTTTTTTCAACATTTTATATCTTATATGAAACTAAGTAAAGCCAGTAACAAATATCTTAAATCTAACTCAAGGGACAGGAGATCAATTAAGGAATAGAAAACTTTATCTAATGACAATAATTACAACAATAATAAAATGTAAATAATCACTACTTAGAAAGGCTACTTGATATATTAAGGACATTGCCCTTAATTGGGGCAATAATTTTATTATTGTTCCATTACCTTAGTTATATATGACACAAGACTGTGTCTGTGAGTGATTTCTATAGATTCTGAATATTTATTTCATATAAAAAATAAATCAATATATGTATGAAATGCAAAAATAATAACTTTAGTCACACATATTTCTATACAGTAGGTACCTACTATTTAATTGTTTTTTTTTTAATCGATCTGCTTAGTGCTAACTTTATTCAGATTAGATCTCAATACATTTAAAATACATTGTAATGTTTAACTCAAAAACTTCTTTTAATAAATATACCAAAAGAGTATACATATTATAACAGGTGTTAAATTTATACTTAAAAATACTCTCGAAATTTTAACAAGTTTTTAAGTACAAAGAAGAATAAATCATATAACATTTAACATGATGTTGCAATATCTCGTTGGATTCTTATTCTTAATTGTTTTATCTTATTTTAATATAATTTAAAGTTCATAGATAAAAATATACAATTAGATTTATTTTGCCATACACTTATTACAAATGGTGTAAACACCAGACTCTGCTTCATGTTTGCCTTTATAATGACAAACAATGTGAACAAGTTTCAAATTTTCCCGCGTAAATATTTGTAGATAATATCTATCAGTTTCAATATTGTAACATAGAGAATCTTTAAGACAAGTTCTGCAGGTCGCATCGCCTTTATATATATTGTCAATGGCTTGGATAATCTGTGGTATTATAGCTCTAGATAATTCGATTCTGTGATCCATATTCCATGTTTGAAATATAATGCGTTCTTCACGACTTCTGTATGGATTAATGATATGTTCATTTTCGTAAGCACACTTTTCATTATTCCACAGCCCGCCACATTCAAAAAGACCAGATTCATTGCACAGTCTTATCTCTTTCTCATGCTTTCTGTTAAAATATCCTTCGTTATATTTGCTACTCTCCAACAACTTACGTAGATCTAAGAGGAACTGGTCAATAAGTTTCTTACCGTGCCCATTCCTGGAACATGTATACAGTTCAGAAGATTGTAAAGCTGTTTTTGTTTTGTAGTAATAACCCCTCATTCTTTCTTTGACGCGTTTGGACATGGATTGTTCTTTTGTTTTCTCTGAAGGCTCAAGACCTGAAAATGAATATTGAAACTATGTGTATAGTACACAATTTATGTCTTCTGTTCACTGAGGGGCCATTCATGAAATCATTAAACATATTCTTCCCCAATACCTATTATGACATAAAGCTGTAACTGCAATATTTAAAATTTCTCTTCTAAAAGTTGTTTTTATATATAGAATATTACATATAGTTAGTTATGTTTAAAATTGAAGAATATAATCTAAAAAAATACACACCTTCAAACCATTCTGGATGTTGACTTCTCTCACTAAGCATAGTCTTGGCATTATCGGCTGCAACAATATATCTCTGGAAAACCTTGAATTTTTCCCGTAGATTTGTATCAAGAAACTCTTTCGCAGCAAGTCCCGTATCAATGAAATCTTTCTTTGCTGTTCTAATCAAATTGTAGTAGTAATCAAAGTCTGTAATGAAATAATAATTTTGCACCAGTTATAATAAAAAAAAAGTAATAACACCACAGTGTAAACTCTTTTAATGAATTTCGAGGGACTAAGCATTATTCTTTTATACTCAAAATGACTAGAAGCTAAAAAATTAAAAGTTCTAAGTTGTGGGTAAAGATGTGACCTAATGAGATTTCCTACAACTTTTTAACAGCTTTTTTACAATTATAATCTATATATATAAAATTCTCGTGTCACAGTTTTCGTTGCCATACTCCTCCGAAACGGCTTGACCGATTCCTCTGAAATTTGGTAAGCATATTGGGTAGGTCTGAGAATCGGCCAACATCTATTTTTTATCCCGATATTCCTACGGGATACGGACTTACGCGGGTGAAACCGCGGGGCGCAGCTAGTCTAATATATAAAATTCTCGTGTCACAGTTTTCGTTGCCATACTCCTCCGAAACGGCTTGACCGATTTTGATGAAATTTTTTGTGCTTATCCGGTATCTATGAGAATCGGCCAACATCTATTTTTCATACCCTTAAATGATAACAGTAAGGCAGAACAGGGTTTGCCGGGTGCAGCTAGTTATATATAAATATAAATTCACACAATTTAGTACAAAAGTTGTTAATCAAGGAACCTTCAAGCAAATGAAGGGTTTTCAGACACTGCCTCATAATTAATAAACATACCAGTTACCATTTGTTCTTTTTTCTGCAATAATATGAATAGTGTCTGTGGCGGTAAGGTCTTCAAGTATTCGTCGTCATCCACCAATGTGCCATCCTCTGCGACGTGTAGCCGGCACTCCGCGCAGCTGACATTGAACTGAAAACCGACATACTGAATCAGGTCAGGGCTACGAAATATATGTCAAGGATGCTAGCCTTGACCCAATTTACCAACAGGTACCAAGTACACAAAGGTAGAATCCATCTATTTGAGGTCTAAAAAAGTTTTAAACGCGAATATACATTTTAATGTACTTACGCCTAATTTTCTGCATGATTTCTCAATAAGCTCTTGTAAATTTTCCGCGGCAACGCCGATTTTCTTTTCTCTATTAACGTCCGTCACCTTATATCCCTTCTTCATTGTCGTCTACAATGGTTTAATTTAATAGCAATGTAAACAAAGAATTAAATATCATCGGAATGATAAGACTAAAACTTCAAGCAAATACGAACAGTGCGAAATTCTATACTAAACTGGACTCTGGATTCTGAGTCTTGTCTGGACCATTTGACATTTCAAAATTCAAAGTAGTTTGATTACTGACATACATAGTTTAACAAGTGATATACCTACATTGCTGACATATAGAAAAGTCAAATGTCAAATGTCAAGTCAATGTTTTCTTTTTTCTTCCATTATGGCAATAAGTTTCAACTATTTGCCAGTGCAAGTCAATATTATTGCCATGGGCAATGGATATCCATTATTGTTATGCAAAATTGTCATTAACAGAAAAAAATATAATGAACATCCATGTCATCTAATAGGTATATAATTTAAACATTCTAAAGTTCAAGAGTTTGTTAGAATGCGCAAATCTCATAAACCGTTCAATCAATTTAAAAAAATCCTGTCTCTATTGGATATGTATGTGATCCCTTAAGGGCGAAGCGGTGGCTGACCGGTTGGAATATATGAAAGTTATATATATATATATATATGGTTACGGTTCACTTGACTTTTTGGATCTTTTTTTTATTTGGTCATCGTATGTTCCTATTGACATAATGTGTTTTCATTTTTTATAATTAACTACCTGCGCCAGGCGGTTTCACCCACGTAAGTCCGTATCCCGTAGGAATATCGGGATAAAAAGTTGCCTATATGTCATTCCAGTTGTCCAGATGTCTACGTACCAAATTTCATTGCAATCGGTTCAGGATAGGATTAATCAAATTTTCACCCTCAAGTTGGCCCTCCTTACTCGATGTATTTATTTTTATAATTTAGATTAATTAATTTTGATTATTTATTCTTTGTTTGACCTCTAGTGATAATTGTTCGATCATGTAAATAATTTAATTCTTAATTATCATTATTTTCGGTGAGCAAGCCATTACCTTACACAATAATACATTATTCGCGGAGTTAATGATAAATTCAAATCTCAGATATAAATCTGTGTGTACCTATTTAATATAAATAAGATACAAAAATAAAACGTACATAAAATGAAATGAAATGAAATATTATGTATTTAATGGATACGTAGACTGCTTGATACTACCAAATGGACTTGTCTTGGTCGTTTATTGTAGAAGGAAGACATTTGTTGTCTGTCAATTTTCATTTGGCTTAAAGGTCTCGTAACCAAGCCATTAAATATTAAAAAAAAAAATTTGTCAATTTTCCCTCCAAAGTTCACAAACGCTGTTATCAAATAACTAAAACTTTTAACTGTTTACCTGTTACTGGTGAAATAAAAGTACTTAAACGGGTATAATCCAATCATTTCTATTGTACTGTATAATTCCCAAGCTGCAGTTTAGCCAATTTTAATACTACCCAGTACCCTATTTAATTCTACAAAATCTTTTTCGAAACATATTTGTATAAATTTAACGTTTAATTCAAAACAATACAGTGACGGTAGACGTAAATACACTTCAGTTCAATTAATTCAAATTCTCAGAATGATAGTAAAACGAGGTGCTTTGATAGTTATTGAAGGGGTGGACAGAACCGGTAAAACAACACAAGCTAAGCAACTAGGTAAGTGTTTGATATTTAAAACATTTGTTTTATTTCATGTATGTGATAATGTGTTTGTTAATTCTATCGGCCAATAGACCTAATTGTATATGTTACTTTATTTACTTTATTTTTGTATTATTGATACTCACTACTCTTATTCATCTATTCATAAGATCTCATCATCATAACATCTCTTAATTATGTGACATACATGGATTTAACTTAATATTGTAAATCATATATGTAGTGCTGAATAAAAGAGTCTACTGTAATGTTTATAAATTAGACATTATTCCCAATAATTCAGTGTTCGACACAAATTTATGTTTCAGTTGAGAGTTTAAGAAAGAGGAATATACAGGCTGAATATACAAATTTTCCAAACCGCAATACAGAAATAGGAAAAGTGATCAACAGTTATTTAACATCCAAGGTTATTTGTTTTAATGTTCTTTTTTAATACTTATTGGTGAAATTTTTAATGATGTATTTTTGTATAAGATTTAATTAATATAAGAGATAATTTTGAGTAATAAATATATAACAATATCAAATATAATCAGTGTTACAATGATTTCCTTTACTCCGTTATTCACATCCAAATATAATAATAAAATGAAATTTACAGAATGACCTTCCAGATGAAGCCATTCACCTATTGTTTTCGGCAAATCGCTGGGAGAAATTGCGAGATATTATCAAAACGCTGGAGACAGGCACTACTATTGTTATAGACAGATATTGTTTTTCAGGAGTGGCATTTTCAGCTGCTAAAGGTATATATAAAAGTTAAAAACTTAAGTAAATGAATTGTCAAATTAAGTTTGTCATTTTTTATATGAAGTCTACTTTTTATATTTTCTCATTTTCATATGACTTTTGTTTCATCCCAACTGTTTTTATAAATAATATTGGAAGATGTGGATTTTACTGCAAAACCTTTCCACTACTTGAAAGTAGTGAAAAAATTTAATTAATTTCTAGACACATTGAAATGTGTCATGAAATTAATTAAATTTTTTTTGGGGCAACTTTTATTGTGTATAAGTCTGACATCTCATAGATGTTCAAAATAAATTCTATTATTTTTGTATACTATGTTCTTGCACATTGACACATTTTAATCAATTTTTTTCCATGAAATCTCTCAGGTCTTGACATAAATTGGTGTAAGGGAGCAGATGTTGGGTTACCAAAACCTGATAAGGTATTTTACCTGACAATCCCCCTTGATGTTATGCAAAAAAGAAAAGGTTTTGGAAATGAGAGGTAAGCTATATGTGAAAAAAATTAATTTTAATCTAGCCTTGTGATTTTATCACTCGGTTGAGTTTTGATTATATAAATTTATGCATGTAGGTACCCTTTGCCAATTTTTTTACATATCTATCTACATTTAATATATATCATACAACATACATCATATTATATTCTGTGTGTGTATGTATATTGTACATCACTGCTATTTGTTGACATTACTTTTCAAATTAACTCATTATCAATTTTAGGTATGAAGTACCAGAATTCCAGAAGAAAGTAATTGAAACTTATGAGCAATTGAAAGAAAATGATTGGGATGTTTTAGACGGTGACAGGTAAGCTTGCTAGTTAACACATTTTATGATATTCATTACATAAAAATGATTATTTTTCTGGTAGAGCAAAAATAATTAATATAATATTTATTTAATATGGAACATGTTAAATGAAATATTAATAAAATCATAAATTATTAATAAAATTTTGTTTTCACATTGTATGTGAAGATAGTAAAATTATGTTATATATAGCTGCTTTTAGCCATACCTACAAAGTTGTTTTATCTATTGCAAATAAATGTTTCGTTTTCAGGACTCCGGAAGAAATTCAAGAAGAATTACTGCAAAGGACATTAAATATTCTGAACTCAGTTGAAAATTCTTCAATTGGTAAGATTTGGACAAAAAAATAATTTGACAAAACTTATTAATTAGATAACATATGTTTTAACATAATTGGATTTTATGTGTAAGCTTCTACCAATTTGAAATATTTATATTATTATAAAACATATCTTATAGGCACTAGTTAAGTGAATTAATTGTAGACATTTAATTTCCACTGTCTTTTATAATTTTCAAATTAATCAAATTTTACAAAATGCATGTGTGTACGGACTGATATTAAATGTTACATATATCTTCCAATTATAAAAATAACTTCAAGTAAACATTAGTTAAATTATTTTTTATAAATTATTAGCATATATGACTTGTAATATTTAATTATGAAATGTTACTAGTAAAAATTCCCAATTGTGCCTTGAAACATAGAGTACATACATATAGACGAAAATAAAATTAATTTGTCATTTCTTTATAGTAAGCTTAATCCAAGTGAAGTAGTAGTAGTAATTAAATTGTAAATAAATAATCGTTAAAAATGTTGATAAAAATAAATTAAATAAAATAAAATTCATCATTTACTGGTCTATTTATTTTCAATAGATTTAAGAAGTAATTTTGCTCCCTCCGACGACTGCTGCTTTAATATTTTGGCGTGTGAGGATATCTTCTTCTTCAACTTCTTGGAAATAGTTTCTGCATTGTTCTCGATTAATTTCAGAAGGAAGAAACATCCTCTGTTTGTTGGGAGCCATACATTCAGCTGTAAAATATTGGTTAATTAAATTTGACATTTAACTTTAACCATTTGATAAAAAGAAGTATACGGGATGCGTTTTCAAATTTGACTGAAACATGAGCTATTCTTTGAAATATTTTGTGACTATTTCAAACTATATTAATTTAAAAAAAAAACTAAAACATGCAAAATATAGATAAGAAATAAAATAGGTTTCTCCTATTAGCAGATAGTATTTGGAGAAAAGTTATTTGAATTGATGTCGTAAAAAAGGTTATGTATTTCCTCCACACAAAATTTGGTGTGTGGAGTTTCATTCAGGATCCTTTCAATTCCTTCAATTCCTACAATTCTTGCAATATTTTTTCGTAAAAATAACCTAGGAAATGTAGATTACTACATGGGAATATCAAATATTTGGCGCTATTCACATTTTAGAATAAGATGAATTATAAACTCAATAATATGAATAAAAACCTCTTATTTTGAAAAAGTTAAATATATGGTTATTGTTTTTTGATCTAGATTAAATTTTAATAAAACAAGCAGCTTAAAATTTTAGCGGGTTTGATACCGATCTCTTTTTGACAATTAGAAACATCACTGATTTAAATTTTAAACATAACATTTATGATTAATTCTGAAGAAGGTTTTTTTCCTTCCATAATAGTGATAAGTTTCATCTATTTGCCAGTGTCAAGGTTATAAAGATAGGAAAACAATTTTTCTTTAAAGATTTTAGCATAAGAAGAAATTAATTTCTTTATATAAACTTATTAAAAAAAAAGTTTACAAAGCTGAAAAATGGTTTCATTAACAGAAAATAAAACAGTTTTCGTAATTACCGTTTCCGCTGATAAACATTCACAAACAGCATTGCCCAGTGTGAAATTGGAGGGTGTTTGATCTAAAGCGGCAAGCTTTTTCAAACACATGTGAATGCCGGCATCCTCCACAGCTAAAACTTCTTTATCATTCACATTTATTTTCCAATTCTCCATACAAATGACCCGAGCTAGAGCTTCTAATATTTCTTTTGATGATTCTGTAAGTGAATGATATTAATGTCTCATATAAAATGACTGTTGGGGTATTGATCTTGCAATCTTAATATTTTAAGTCTTGATTTCCACAGCAGCACAGCAGCAGTTATATATTATATCAGGCAATGTATTAACCTATTGAAAATTTGTTTTTAAACAATATATAATACACCAATTTAACAATATTGTTATAACCCATTTAATACCCACCAATAGACAACACAGCAATTGCAAGTAACATAGCAGATTTGCTACTGAGCCAGAACTGTGGGTCAGCTGCCATATCCTCCTTTAACCCGGGAAGTATCGCCTCTCGCAATTCATTTACACGAATATCCGCATCCTTTTTCGAGGTTCCACTTTTGAAACCTTCTTCAAGGAATTTGATGAAACTTGGGTGGAACGCCGCTGGGTCCTTCGGTTTGACAAGCCAATGGAGAGTCTGCAAAGTTTATTTCATTTGTTTATTGTGTCGCATAGTCCATTCATTGAACAAGGCTATATTTTTTAACAACATCACATAGGAAAGAAACACAAAAAAAAAGGAATATATATGTGCATAAACAGGAAAAAGATTCCTTTTGTCATCTAGATAAGAATAAAAATACTGTATTCCTATTATTTCATCAGTACACATTTTTAATAAATTTTTATTTAATTTCAATTTGCATTACATAAATAAGTACCATATTGCAACAACATTTTGAGAAAATGAGCTTTCTATCTCATATGGTACAGTAAATAAAAAAAAAATAATAGCTTACCATATTACCCCAATGATCTTTCGCAATGTCCTTCAAATTACTGGCAATTGTAGATACAATAGTTTTCTTTACAAGTACTGTGTCATCGACTGAGTCAAATATGGCAATCAACAACCTGTACCCTGTCTTGTGTTTGCTTAATGGCACTACATGCTCCTTCACCACTTTAAGTATTGCCTGAAAAACAAATTTATTCATGCATTATGGCTATGGAATGTTTCTATCAAACTAAATATTATTATACATATAATAATTGATGAGACGAGACTGTCTTTTATTCTCAATACTTTTTTTTGTAGGGTTTGTTTCTCAATAGGTCTGTGGGTTTTCAAACAATTGACATAATTCTTTTTGTATTTGATAGGAATATATTGTCATTTGGTTACATAAAAAAATTTGGATTGACACTTCCCCCAAGAAATGTCAGTGACCTTTTTGTAAAGAATAGAAACAAGCATATTTTAATTTTTTGTATCAAATATGTAAATAATTCGAAAACAATAAATTTATGTAGCACATAGACATATATCTGAAATGTCACAGTAATTATTAAATTCTTACCTTCTTATCCTTATTTGTTCCTTGCCACACACATATACAAGCGGCATTGACTCCTGGTAGGGAATTACTGAGTGGAACAATTAGGGGGCTTAGAGTAGAGATCATTTCTGCTCTATCTTCTGAAGAACACTCCCTCACATAGTCATATAAGACTGAGTGCAAGAGCCTATAATAAATGTTTTATTAAAGACAATGTATAACAAACCTGTTTTTCCAGTGATCTGATTTTTTTTATGATATGGATATGATATTTATAAATATTTTTTAACCAGTTTCATTGACTAGTTGCTGTTGCAATATATTCAATCTATGCAAGTGAGGAGTTACAAATACAAAATTTTAAAAATGCCCAGTTTCAATCAATCAACACACTTATTATAAGACCAACTCATACTTACTCACTGTCATGAAGGTTTTTGTCAAGAATCCTCTGCACATTGGCCTTACAAGACTGCAATATAGCCGACTTCATCTCGGGGCTGTCTTTGTATGTATCACTTAGAGTTTTCACTTTGTCATCTTTTGTCTGGAATATTATGTAGATTAGTATGACATTCATTTTCAAAAACATAAAAACAAAATAAATACAGCCAATAACCAACAGATAATGTGGATAATATTAAGACTATAAATGAATTCTCATGGCACAGATTGTACACCTGTTTCAAACTAGATCAGCCTTTTGTATTCTGGCAAACTAAAACTTTTCTTTTGAGTTCCCACTGGGGATTGAACCAAAAACTAACACCTTGTTTCTAAGCTCACTTTTGTATAAATATAAAAATTAATACATGTTTTGTATTAGACTTAGCAGAACTTGCACTTGAAAAGATACATAAATGTTGCTTTTAAAAAACATGCATAGAAAATGCAATATAATGTGAAAATTCAACTAGTGCTTAGATTTACAATCACTTACATTTTTATACATATCTCCATAGAATTCTTGCTGCATATATAACTTTTCTTTTTTATTTGCAAACTCGCCATATGCATAATCTAAAACTGGTGCACTAATTGTGTGGGCTGCTAGAACAACAATGTGGCCAAACAATTTACCAATAACCTGGTGTCGAATGGCATCAGACCCATACTTCAATATGCGTTTCACAGAATGGTGCGCATACTTTGACTGCATCATCGGCACCATGATATCCATGATCTCTTTTGTAATATCATTCTTGATATCTTCTGAACCATATTTTAACAACACCTGTATAACTCGACTCAGGTCATGAGTAAGTGCTATTGATTTGTATTGATTTTTCAATAAACCATGCAGTTCCTTACAAGAATTTTCACGGAAATCTTGTTTTACAACTTTCCTAAAAAAAATTAACACAATTAATAGAATTGTATATTAAGTTACATAGACATAGAACTACAGATCATAGTAATTAACAATACAAAGCTAAAAAACAATAAAATACCTACAAATATATACTTTGTATTTTCTTGTTTGATTGTACGTGAGTATTATACATTTAGAAATTTAACGTATTTTAAACACCATTTATTCATTATATTATTAGCCCGACTCCCCGTGACCAAGCTCGCTGTAAAGTGTTCAATATGTTGTTAAAAAGTCTTATATTTCTAGATTAAACGTAAGATTTTTACCTTTGTATTTGGGCTGAGAGTAGTTTAGCTTTGTGTGATATTTCAAATATCTCTGCTGAAGCTTTTGCTTTACGCCTCTCCAGTCTAAGAGTCTTCTTTTCTTTTTTCATTTCCGACCATTTTGGCTTTTCTGTTTGTTCATCTTCTTTTCCTGCTGGACCTTTTTTACCTTTAAAACCTTGTTTATCGTTCTTCCAACCAGCCTTGCCTTTTGTTACCGACCATTTTGCCTTCTCTGTTGGTTCACCTTCTTTTCCACCTGGACCTTTCTTTCCCTTAAATCCTTGCTTATCATTTTTCCAACCAAATTTACCCTTTGCAAAGCTGGGTTTATCTTTCTGACTCTTAACCGGAAACCCGGGTTTGTTGAACTTCTTACCTTTCGCAAAATCCTTTTTTCCATTTTTATCTTTGATGCTTAAATCTTTAACTGTGTCAGGTTTAGATTCATCGAATTGCACCTTCTTTTTTTTCGGTGGGGAAGCACTATCTTCTGGAGCTTTTCTTTTAATTTTCTGCATTATTTTTAGAAGAGGTTATTGCGGGTTTATTTTGATTTGATTGTTATATATTCCAAAGGCGAACAACAGGTTAAGTGAGCGTAAATTATAAAAAGATAATGGTAATGTATATTCTCATAAATTATTCTTATTTCATTAATTTACGTTAAGTTTTTCCACGTGCGAATATCCGACATGGGCATCGAAGAAAAGTCAACAAAATTGTACTGAAGTCTGAACTGTCAACTTCTCGTTATCCATCATCAATGTCGCCTTAAATCACATGTAAGCCTAAAGCACAGAGTAAGTAAGACATTATATTGTTAAATGTCATCAAGTTCTTTCTTTTTATCAACCAAGCATCATAAACATATTTAGCGATCAAAACGACAAGTACGTGGTACCTAGGCACTATAGTAATACAAAGTGTAATACTTAGTCTAAATCAGAGGTAAAAATGTATACGTGACCGATGTCATAAACTATACATATCATATGTACAATTATGACCATACTATAGAATTTAAACTATATATGAAATTTATAGATATAGGTGGTTAGGTACGGTACCTACAGAATCGGGGCTATTAACGTAGTATTAATATTATGTTATCAATATAAACAAGAGTACGCTGCGTTGTCTGAGGTATATTACCTACCTACTCTGTGATTGGGTCTATGAGGCTATTTTTAATCTGTGTCTGGGTCCCAGACTCTGGGATGTATATTGTATACAACTACAAAGTACAAGTACAAGTCTAGTCTTGTTTCATAAATCTAGTTTGCTTTTGATAAATTTAAATTCAAACAATTTTTCGTATTGAATGACTATTGAATTTCGATTAATAAATGTTAATAGCGACGAAAGAACTGTTTTATTAAAATGGTGGATATTATAATAAATAAATATTTAGAAACACAATTAGAATTAGCTAAAAAAAAACAAGTTTCAAAAATTGTCAACGAGGACCAAGTTTCTGATAAAAGTAAATCTGCTGCTGGTCGTATAGCTAAGAAACAAGATAAGCTTTCAAAAATATCCCAAAGTTCTGGTAAATGTAAAGATCAACGCCAGAAGTCTACAGAATACGAGGAAGATGAGGAATATATTCCATCATCTGACGATGAAATTGAAGTGCGCTTGCCGAATCTAGCTACGTCTTCTCGTTCCAAACAAAACGTTAAGAAGATAATAGATGACGGTGACATCAATCTATACAATGAGAGAGTTGAAAATTGGAGAAAAAGTTTAAGTGAAATTGAAGCTGGGGTTTTGAACCCATCATATATGTCAGCAGACATTCAATATATTTTAGATGCTAAAAAAAATCCACAGGAAAAGCATGAACTTCAAAATGGACTATGTATACCCATATATATTTGGAAGCAATTGTACAAGTATCAAAGAATTGGTGTTAAATGGTTATGGGAACTCCATCAGACACAGTGTGGTGGATTATTAGGAGACGAGATGGGGTTAGGTAAAACAGTCCAAATAATTTCGTTTCTGTCCGGATTAGCAACTACAGATAGCGGAACTTGGGGTGGACTAGGTCCTTCTATCATAGTTGCACCAGCAACAGTAATATTTCAGTGGGTATCACATTTCCATTATTGGAACCCTTCATTAAGGGTAGCAGTTCTACATCAAGCTGGCTCACATGGTGGCACTCATCATAAGCTCATTAGAGACTTACATGAATCACATGGAATATTGATGATAACTTATGCAGGGATAGTTAAATATGCGAAAGATCTTCAAACAAGAAAGTGGCACTACATAATTTTGGATGAGGGACATAAAATAAGAAATCCAGATACTCAAGTTAGTAAACTTGTAAGAAAGTTTGATACACCACATAAATTGTTGATTACAGGGTCACCTATGCAGAATAGTTTGCAGGAACTATGGTCTTTATTTGACTTTATGAGACCTGGTCTTTTAGGAACACATACTGCATTTATGGAACATTTTGCCATCCCCATCACACAAGGTGGTTATGCAAATGCCACAGATATACAAGAGGCTACTGCTTTAGAAATTGCAAAGGCTTTAAAAGCAATAATAACCCCATACATGTTGAGGAGAACTAAAGCTGAGGTTCAAGATTTCATTCATTTGCCAGAGAAGAATGAACAAGTCCTGTTTTGTGCACTCAGTCAGGAGCAGAAAGATTTATATATGGGCTATCTTATGAGTGCAACAGTCCGTAGCATTTTAGATAAAGAAAGTAGGTTTGGGGAACCCCTGCGAGCAAGAATTTTGGTTGCTCTGTCAACTTTAAGGAAGATTTGTAATCATCCTGATATTTACTTATATGAAGCATTTGATGAGACAGAAGAAATTGATCAACAATCTTTTGGTCATTGGAAACGGTCTGGAAAGATGTCAGTTGTTCATTCCTTGCTTAAAATTTGGCAGAAACAAGGGCATAGAACACTTATTTTTACCCAATCAAGAGCTATGTTGTGTATTCTAGAACAGCACTTACAGAATTTTGAATTTAAATATTTAAGAATGGATGGTAGTGTCAGTGTCGGTCAGAGACAAAGTTTAATTAAAACCTTTAATGAAAATCCTGAATATTTAGTTTTTCTTGCTACAACAAGAGTGGGTGGTCTAGGTGTGAATTTGACTGGAGCTGATAGAGTTATAATATATGATCCAGATTGGAATCCAGCAACTGATAATCAAGCCAAAGAGAGAGCATGGAGAATAGGACAGCAAAGAGATGTGACTGTGTATAGACTTTTGACAGCTGGTACCATTGAGGAAAAAATTTATCAAAGGCAGATATTTAAAAACTTTTTAAGTAATAGAATACTTGTGGATCCTAATCAAAAAAATATTCTTACAACCAGCACTTTACAAGGTCTCTTTACTTTAGACGAACTCAATTGTGAAGGAGATACAGAAACAGCATCTCTTTTCAAACACACAAAGGTAAATATTAATGAAAAGATTAAGTCAAAAATAAAAAATGGTAACACATTCACTAGAAAAAAGTTATATGCTATGAAAAGGTTAGCAAAAGAAATTAGTAAGAAAATATCAAAATCATGTGAAACTCAGGAATCTTCCTCAGAAGATCCCAGAGAAGCTTATAAGAAGAAAAGAAATATGCTTATAAATCCACCCCAGGTTGAAGTACCAGAAACTAAAAATACTTTAGATGATAAGGAAGTAAATGTTCCATTTGAAAATGTCCTTTCAGAATTAGACATTGTAAATCAGCATGTGAAAAGAGATTATGAAGAAAATTTAATTAATGAAGTGTTAAACAATGAAAAGGTTGAACCTACTTCAGTTTCTAATGAGACTAAAGACATTGAATTAAATAAAGAAAAAAAGGTTTTTGATGTTGAAGATAATGGATCCACCATTGCTAATACATCACGAAAGAGAAAACATTCCGAATGTGAAACAGAAATAGAAAATCTGATAGCTATTAAAAAAGTGAAGCATAAAAAGAAGAAAAAAGAATCAGAAATAAAAATGACTGATGATGATTATGTATTAACAAAATTATTTGCTAAGGCTGGAGTTAAAAATGCATTACAACACGATGTCGTTGTGGGATTGGCAGAAAAAGAAAAAAGGCTTAGGATGAAGGAGGAAGCTGTTTTAAAAGCTAAAAAAGCCGTAAAGGCCTTGAAATTTTCGTCATAATCTTTTTATATTATGTTAAGCTTACACTTTGTACTTTGTGATACTTGAATTTAAGTGATTTTTCAAATTAATTATCAGAAATAAATATAAACTTATTTTTGCAAAATAAATATTTATAACAGTTTTCTATGATATTACTATCTACTGTCATTTGATTTGTACTACTTCCGAATTGCATAATACTAACTTATTTTTGAGCTGAGAGTATACAATTAACGTACAAGGTCTTCTTGTTATACCTAGCAACTACTCACTAGATTTTTATGAGGTATTTAAACAAAAGTTTTAAATAACCGATTTTTATGGCACTGGTAATTTTTAATGCGTCTATATGTCTTATGTGCGTGGCAACATTATCTTCTAAATGTCACATTCCTAGAGGAAGAGGAGTGAGGAATAAAGTCAAGAATCAAGATCGAGGTTTGATTTAATTGAAAACGTAAAGAAAAGCTTTTACAGCGAAAAACAAGCAAGGCATATAAATTTTACGTCTATTTTCTAAAAATATTTTATAACATGTCCGTCGTTTGTGGAAAATTGTGAATTTTATCATATAGCGCTAGTGATTTGGTTTGGATCCTATTGGAAATATACTTGAGGCATAATCGGTGTTATATTGTTCGTAAATAGCACCGAATATGTCGGGCAGAAGAAAACCTCCGCCGCCTGGTTTTAGTTTCAAACCTCAGGAGGAGCAAATGGATGTGTGAGTTGAATAATAAAATAAGCTTGTATTTCATCATTAATGTGTATTTCGAAATTATAAAAATGAATGTTATTTAATATGTTTTTATGATTTTCCTTGTTGCTTTTAGGGTTGTCAAATTAAAACAATTTGATAAATCTAAGTGTTGAAAGTATGAATTATCCTTTGTTCCTTTTCAGGACGCCTCCAAGGAATCTGGACAAACAGACAACTATAACAGTGGATGACAAAACATTTACAGTCCATGCAGATGATCTGGTAAAAATATGTGACCTTGGTCGAGGAGCTTATGGTATTGTTGAGAAGATGCATCACAAACCCAGCAATACCACTATGGCTGTTAAGGTGCGTATTTTTTTTAAGGCTTGAACATGATATCTTCTATTGCACATGGAATTTTTTAATGTGAGTTTTAAACTGGGATTAAATAATCAATTGCAATAAATTTTTTATTTATATTGATTTTCATAAAGCAATTACAACAAATTAACTCTAATCTGTATGTTGAGATGTCCATTAGTACCTAAAGATATGTTTATTCTATTTTTGGTCACCTATTCTTTTAAATTTCATTATATGTTATGAATAACCTGCATAAAATATTTTATGTTCTTGTTTTAACCATGGCTTATTTACTTGCTTAGGGCAAAAGAAAACTTAAAAACTTGTCAGCCAAGTAAAGTTCCTAATATAAATAATGTTAGAATAATAAGACACAGTAAACATACATATGATCCGGGAGTTTGATTCAATATTTACACTTTGTAAACTGTTTCTCAATTTTTTTTTCCAATAAAAATAACTCACTGGACCTTCTCGATGTATCTATTTGTTTCTTTGATATGGATATATTTATATAGCACTCGATCACATATATATTCAACGGTAAAAGCATTTTTGAAGTCAGTCCAGTTGTTCCTGAAATTAGCATAGTCTAACAAATAAACAAAATCTTTATATATTGGTGTTGATTAGCTGACCTTAAATATTTCATATGTACTCTCAAAAGGAATATTTTCTCCCATCTTTTGCAACATTTAGCACTGATTTTTATATAGCATATAGCCGTAACTGTCCACAATAAGTGGAGTATAGATCACATAAATATATATTCAATATTTACCTAACTTAGCTTGATCAAACAATCAACAAATAATATAAAGCTAAAAAAGCTAATAAATAATAATAAAAGCTATTAAGTAACTGTAGATATTGAGTATAAACAACAAAAAAAAATATATATATTGGTGTTATTTAATTTACGTTACAGTAAATAATTTTACATGAATTGATTAATTATAATATTTCCCATAATTTCAGAGAATATCAGCATCTTTTAACAGCCAGTCTCTGGAATTAAAACGCTTGCTTATGGATCTTGATGTGTCTATGAGAGCCAGTGCTTGCCCATACACAGTTCACTTCTATGGTGCTATGTTCAGAGAGGGTGATGTTTGGATCTGTATGGAAGTCATGGATATGAGTTTGGACAAATTCTATACTAAAGTTTACAAAAACAACAAAACAATAACTGAAAATATTCTTGGAAAAATTGCCTTCTCTGTCGTCAGTGCCTTGCATTACTTATACTCAAAATTAAGAGTCATACACAGAGATGTTAAACCTTCCAACATACTAATCAATAGAAAGGGTGAAGTGAAAATGTGTGATTTTGGTATATCTGGATATTTAGTTGACTCAGTTGCAAAAACTATTGATGCAGGTTGCAAGCCATATATGGCACCAGAACGAATTGATCCTAGTGGAAATCCAGGACAATACGACATCCGCAGCGATGTCTGGTCACTTGGTATATCTTTGATTGAACTAGCCACCGGAAAATTCCCCTACAACACGTGGGGCACTCCTTTCGAACAATTAAAGCAAGTTGTCAAAGATGATCCTCCCCGACTACCGAGTGGGCAGTTCTCCCCTGAATTCGAAGACTTGATTACGAAATCGCTGCAAAAAGATTATAAAAAACGACCCAACTATGACGCTTTACTCGCACACCCATTCTGTATGGAGCACAGCCAAAAGGAGACTGACGTGGCATCATTTGTTCAAGAGATACTTGATATACCTGACGACTCCTAGTACTATAATTTGTTTATTTTACCTACCTATAAGTACAAGTGTTTAGTAACTAACAATTTAGATTATGGAGAGAACATAACTCTTGTCATTAACACAATAATTTATGTTAAGCAAAAGGTTAGCCATGTAGATGTGTAGTGACGTAACAGGCGATAATAATTACGTAAAAATAGATATACTTGAAACAATGTAACGCTAACCTCAAATTGTGGCCTCTTAAATTGGCTGGCGTATTGTTACGACCACGACTGCTATACGTACCGTACCTATAGCATTTAACTTTAACACATCACAAGGAAATTAGTCGTAATAAAATATTTGTTTACAATTAAGGTGTTTTAATGAAACAACAGTTTATTTCACACTTTTATTTAAAAATTGGCAGCTTTAAAGGACTGATTGAATAAGTTAAGTACAAAATAAAAAATTACTGTCTCGTTTATTCTTAATTAATATTAGTTACGTCGGTTTTTATCGTTATATTATATTTAATAGTAAACTTTAAGCGTAATTGACTAGAAGTAGAATCGCTAGAAGGGCGAATTCATTCCTAATTTTGTCCCGAAGTCTAATCGAGCACGACGTTGGTTGCGCTCGTCCACTCTGAAATTAAATTAATTTATGAATAAAAAAAATAGAAAATAAAAATTGATAAACAGCAATATGTAGATAAATAAATATAATCCGGTCTCTAGATCTAATAACCCTCCTTCATACAACTCCCCCCATCTATCAAAAGTACCTTCACCTCAGTGAATCTCCCGACCTCCAGCCCCCACTCACTTGATCTCCTGGTACTTGATGAGCTCGTTGAGCAGCAGCACGAGCACGGGCGAGGCCGCGTAGCCGGCCCACAGCGGCGCGGGCACGCGGTAGCGCGGGCACGCCCACGCGTCGCACGCGCCGTACCGCGCGCGGAGCAGCGCGCTACTGAACGCGGCTTGGAGGACCACCCTGTTTATTTGCTTTTATTAGCTTCACCTGTATGTCTGTATGTGACGGACTTTTTTATTTTAAACCACTTTAACTGGACATTTAATTCGAACTTTGTACACTTATCAAGGATCAATTTCAATACAACTATTTATGAGTGAAGCATGTTTTGAGGACACTGTATTTACTCTAATTGTATCTAGGCAATCATTTCATGAGTTTATCTTATTATCCTGATTAGCATTTCGCTTTGATTAAGTAATTTTCTTGCGTATACTCTGTCAAGATCAAGTGAGACAATTTACTGCTAAAGTATGGATCTAAACATACATACATACGTAAGGACACACGCGGGAAGCGACTTTGCTTTATACTATGTAGTGATATTGCACAATCGAGTACTTACAAAACTATAACAGCAACGGACCAAACCCTGTTTGACCAGAAGCCTCTTTGCCATAAAGAGGAATGACGGTGTATAAACGACATTGATATGATAACTGAAATGAATAAATAAATAAATAGGTATCTATAATACAAGCAACAATAGATGACAAACCTGGAATTTAGAAATTAATACACGATTTGAACAATTTTTGGACAATATTCTGAAATATTTTTTTTTCTAATAATTTACACTACATGCAACACTAAAATGACAGAGAACAGACACCAAATACTTAGAAATATCTATGTAACGCTACTTTTCAGTTATTTCCAGTTTATTATTTATAAATAAGAAGCCAGTGGCCCTTATTTTTATTAGTAATATATTTTATCCTGGTACATCGATTACAACAATAAGCCATAGTACATATGTATATCTGTATCTATATTTTATAAAAAAAAAGACGACTAAAAAAAATTTATAAAAATTGCAAACTTACTTAAATGCAAAGTAACCAGCGCCAGCGTGATATGCTGCGCCAGATAAAACCCATCGTAGAAGATATCCCCCCACCCGTGCCAACTTCGCAGCGTCAAATCGCGATCCGCCGTGAAGTTCCCCACATTCACCGGGTACACTAGCCAACAGTCCGTCGCGTTCGTGGCTTCCGCTATCTGATGGCAGAAACTGCGCAACGTGAACCCGTACAGGGTCAGTATCGAGATCACGGACGGCAGGAACTTGCACGCGTAGCACCAGAACACGAATAGCGCCATCTATTGGGAGATATGTTTTAAATTATTGCCGTTTTCTTTCTAAGAGTTAAATAAAACATACATTTTCATGCTTGTCCACATACGAAATCTATGAGACACTAGACGCTCGTTCCGCCCGGATATAAAGATTCATGTTTTATCCCAAGGGAGTATTGAATCTGGTTAAATAGTATCCTATCACCCAAGTTGGCTCATACCCTGTCGGTATTCCAAATTTCATCAAAATCTAGGTCTTCTAGGTAATCTAGTAAAATATAGGTCACTCTATATCACACCATCACACAAATATTATAAATGTGAATGTTTGTTTGTTTGTTTGGATGTTTGTCCGTCAATATAGTGTGACCGTACCTTGGCAGTGAAGTCGAGCGGAGGGCGCGTGGCGGCGCGCTGCATGACGTGGCGGCGCGCGGGCGCGAACGCGAGCGCGGCGGCCAGCAGCGGCACGCCCGCCGCGCTGCTCCACACCGCGCCGCCCGTGCTCAGCGCCAGCGGCAGGAACGCGTACAGCGACGACACCTGATGCCGTATTTATTTATTTATTTATATATTAATAATGAATTTCCAACAAAGGACGCAGTTCACATTTTCGAAAAGCCTGCCACATTCATAGATTACTGCACCTTCGATTACAGGAAATTACGACATTCACGTTAACGTCAAGTGTGATAGAAAAAAAAAATATTAAAGAATTAACAAAACAAAAACTTTGTGTGATACATTAGTTAAATTAAAATTATATAAAACATTCTATTTATTTTTTCGTATTCTAGTTATTTTTACGTCATACCGGGCACCTGAGCTGGTAGTAAGCGATCATCACCGCCTATGAATATTCGCTGAGGTAGTGCCTCTGTGCATGCGCTGCCCGCTTATACAGGGGAAGGGGTAAGGAAAGGAATGAGTGGAAAGAAGCGGCGGTGATCGCATACGATCAAGCGAACCACCAGCTCAATTGCCCGCTGACATTAAAAAAGCTTTTATAATGCATATATAGCTCCCAGATCTAGATCTCGCCAGAATCCTTAAAGAGTAGCGGAATGGGATAGTCAAAATAGTAAGAAAAAGTAGTCAATGACCAATTAAATTATTAGTATAATATACATTTTAATACTGATTAATAACAGACGTACCTGCAACAGCGATATGAAGCAAGCGCTGCAGATCCAGAACTGCGTGCAGTTCCATAAGCACGCGGTGAAGTGGCGCGACATTGTAATCAACGCGAACAGAGACACGTCTGTCTCGCGCGCCATCTGGTGCAAGAATGACAGAATGCAATATTCTGGGTATATTATATAATTTGCGTGGGTATTTCAAAAAATTCATAAATCAAAAGAATCAGCTGCTTAGAAATTTTATGTGTGTTGCCAGTAGACATTATAAATAAAGCTTGCATTTTTAAATTAGTAACATTTAGACCATAATATATAACCTCAATAGACAATACGGAAATTGTAAACTTAGTGAAAAAAGTGCAAATGTTTGAAGGCTGCTTAAATGCCAGTTAGGTAGAAAAAGGTGTGAAAATAAACATTTTTAGAAGAATCGAATAGATGGTTTTCATAAGTTTTTCGATTTTTTTTACAAGTCAAAATATGTCTAAAATCTGTTTAGCCGTTTTTGAGTTAAATATACGTCTTCAATATAATATTGTTTATTATATTGAAGTAATTTATTTATAAGATTTTTACGATAACAAAACCATACTATTAACAGTCGTTTATATAAATACATTACCTGGGAACTGCAGTAGTTGGTGAAAGGGTGGTGTTGCCACTTATTTTTCAACTTTAAAGGCGGCATGCGAGGAAATGTACAAGGTAAGAGAGGCATAGATACAGAGAGCCGATATTGTACGATTTGTTAAGCAACAGTTATATAGGGAGTATTAAGTCTAAGCCGATGCTAATGCAATAGTGTTAGGTTAAATTAAATAAGCATTAGGTATTAGAAGTAAGCAGGACGACAGCAATTTTGTACGAGTGTATATTTGAGTGAGCTTTATTGTGGGAGTCGAGCATGCTTCGGCAGGCATTGGGCCAGCTCGCACCGGGGAAGTACCACACCCCCACAGAAAACCGGCGTGAAATAATAGCTTGCTGTAGTGTTTCGTACGGTGAGTGGGGGAGCCGGAGGCCTATTTCCTTTTCCTCGCTCTTCCCAGTCCAATCCTTCTTTGCAGTCATCAATCCTTTCCTTATACCTTATCCCTTAAAAGCAGGCAGCGCATTTTAAGAGGTCAGAGCCTTGGCGAATGTTCATGGGCGGTGGTGATCGTTTACCATCAGGCGAACCCGTATCAGTTCCCGCTATGACATAAAAAAAAGAACCACATAATTTTTACATATTTTTTCGTATACGATTTTTTCAGTACGTATATGAATGTTAAGTACTTATATATTCAAAAGTAACCTTTTGAATACTATCTTTCAACTGTAAAATTAACTTTCTATTAAGAATGAAATGAAACGTTAAACCACAGACGATTGCGCATTTTTAGCTGTTTTATAATCAAAATATCTGCTTTTAATAATTATATTGCAATGACATAATCATCTTTTGGAATCAGAAAGGACCATAGGCTACAAGAAGAAAATTATACTAACGATAAGGACATAAACACGAAATAAATAGTGGAGATTTGAATTACTTATTTTAGAGCGGACAACATTATATAATAATTAATCAATCTCATACTCCTCGTCGATAAAAGAAACAATTCCTTCCCTTTACATATTTATTATATAGATAACCTTACCGATAAAGAACATGGCAGTGAATTCAAAGCTCGAGCCAAATCTATTGGCCCGATGCAGTCTTGCGGTATTTTGTAAGGAGGCAACTTCTGACATAGAACTGGATACAGCGGCTCTACTGCAACGCTATAAGAATTGGTATTCACGCTTAATCCACACTTACATTATAGATGCTAAAAGTAACTCTATCTTTCTCTTCTTGGTGAAAATTGGTACGGAGATAGTCTGAGACCTGGGAAATGCCCACGGGTACCAGATCTATATGGGGAAAAACGAAGCCGGCGAAGCTGCTACAATGATATTCCTAGGCATATTCCACGTGTTTATGCTCGTTTCATGGTTTGTCAATCGGACGGAAATTGGAAATATCTGTTATCTGGTTACATTGAACATTAAACCATGAAGACCATTTGTATATATTTCAGTTTTTCAGAGTAAAGACATATTTTTAAATATTTTTATAAGTTCAGAGAATTAACTTGTTGAAATACCATATCACTGGGTAAATTATTTTCTAGAAGAATATCTTACCTTGCATCAGCCTGCATAAATATTTCCATATTCAGACAATTGGCGGCTGATCCCATAACGCACACCACCTCACCATAATCCTGGAAATTTAAAATAACAAAAATAGGTTCACTCCTTTTGCCAATTAAATGTAAAAGTCATGTATATCTGAACTAATAATATAAAGCTGAAGAGTTTGTTTGTATGAACGCCGTAATATCAGAATCAAAGGGTCTTCAAAAATAATTTACCATCTTTCTGTTACACTACCCATAACAACTTCCAGTACAATCGTATAAAGGTGACTTTTAATAAAAAAATATCAGGTATATTTATTGTCTTATTACTTGACTAGAAGTTAAATACCTGCATAATTTGTATCATTGTCTGTACAGACCGCGGGGTGCAGTCGGTAAACAGGGAGACGAGTAAAGGGACATTGTCAACTTGCTCTATGTGAGGACGAATGTTTTCTATGCCACGAGGTAATTTGGCCTGTAAGCAGAATAAAATATAATTAAAGGCAAGAGAAAATGTCTTGGTGTACACGATATTTCTGCAGAAATAACAGAGAAATCTTAAAAGAAAAATTACATCTAGGGACGGAAGAAAAGTCTTTGTGATCAAATATTATGTTAAAGGCAAGAATTGTTTTATATCAAATATGCGATTGGTCCTTTTTTTTTGTTTTACGTCCCATTAAGATTCTGTAGTAGACTTTTCAAATGCTATAATCAACATATTCAACAAATAAAAAATATATATATATATAGACGCGCCTTCTAATCCTATACTTAAATGACATCCAGGAACCATGAACATAAACATTAAACATAAACATTCATTAATTCATCCATAATTACTTACCCGTTTGATTTACGATTTACACAACAAGGGGCTAATATCGTTGCAAATTCACAGAACACCTTTTCCATCCGATACCTTGAGGTAACAGATCTCTCCAATACTAAGGAACAACTAAGCTACGTACAGACTCTGCCAGAACAGTCCACTTACCCGGTTGCTCATATCGAAATGCAGTGGAGCAGAATGATCAGTGGAGTCGGTGAGACAGGAGAGTGACCGGCACGCGTCCCCGGGCGAATCGGTGCCCTCCTCCCCGTCCAGCACCGAGTCCGTGGAGATCCTACCCCCCGGGATACTGTTGCGTTCTAGGTGCTAGAACAGCCCGAGTTCGTCCGGGAGTAGGTTATGGAAATGGTGGCTAAGCATCGGAGATTTTCGAGTCTTTTGAAATATTGGATTAAACAAGACCTAAGGTATGGTATAGTGGATCCATTTTGCTAAAGCAGACAAAATGTATGTGTCACTTAGAATTATAGCATAACCTGCAGGCATGGCAAACCATTTAATACATTATTTTGAAGGTTTCCTTGTCAAATATGCGTTTAAAACAAATGACATTTTATAATACGTCACACTTTTTTGATGGTAAATTATATCCACAATATGGCATCCGATGCCTAGTCAAAAATCACACTGGACATTTTTATTTGAATTGATTTGTTTATTATAAGTTGGATATATGTGCAAGAAATAAGACACACATCTGTGAAGTTATAAATTCAGTCAATCAATATATTTTTCTATAGGGTACTGATAAATTACGGTAAAAATATTTACAATTTTTAATTTGCTATTGGGTTCAAACTTAAGGAAATCAAAAATCTTTCAATAATTAACATTTTTTAAAGCTTACCTTTAAAGCGTTTTGTGCTGTAATAGAATGCCTATTCTTCTTGATTTCATTGTCAAACTTAACTGTGCCTTGTTCCAAGTTTATTGCTCCCGGTGCCGACATGGACAGCACTTTGGAATTCGCCATATTACCGCTGCGTAATACATAATTTACGAAAATATTTAAATTATTTATATACAGATTATATTGCTTCAGGCGATAATATATTGTGCATGCGACATGCAATTCCATAACCCTGGCGCTTGGATATTTCCCGCCAAATTTATGACAACGTTATTCAAGAAATCAAAGAAAAATACAGCTATATAAGCATGTGAGATAAGTGATATTATTGTATCGACCTTAAGATATTTATAATTTTTCCGAATAAATCTTTTCTAATCGACCAAATAATAATAATATACCAAAACATCGGTTTTGTCTTAAGTTTAACGGAAAATTGTTTTATTAGTGACTTCCGTATATCCTGCTTAATTATCTCGCTAAGAACTAGCATTGATCTCATTATAAAGCAAACCATTATCGGACCTCATTGATGATAACATTGCTTCAGTAACAGTACATAAGCTTAAACCATGCATTTGATCTTGCTGCATCTCTTAATAATAATAGATGCTAGATCGTCTGTCGTGTTTAGGTGATTTTGTGTGTGTTTGCTGTGTGTTAAGAGAAATGTAACGAAACCAAGCAGCTTGAAATTAATTTGCTTACGATTAATCTGATTAAATTGTTTATTTTAAATTAGTCATAAGCAAGTTGCAAATTAGAATAAAAAGAGTTAAACAACATATTGTGCATTAAGCGATGTAGCGGATGATATCTACAAAACGGGTGAAATAAATGAAAAAATATTAGAAAAGCACTTGCGATATGTCACATCTCATAGAAAATAACACTATAGAAAAATATCATCAACGCTCTTTGTTTTCCAATTTTACGGAAGAGCCTTGAATTATTTTTAAAAAGTTGAAATTGCAATTTAACTACTTTTTGTGCCAAATATAATCATACCACAGACTGAACATAACCATAGCAAAAACGAAAAAAAACAAAAACAGCCAGTGTTTTCTTTTTTCACAACACAAGCCACATTTGCCGCGCAACAAACTCGTTGTCATATTAGAAAGAGATGCAACACATCGCAATCCGCTAGAGCGAGACGAACCTATGCGCAAAGGCGTCGCCCGTATCGGGCCTAGTGAGTTGCGTTGCGGTGTTAGGGCGCTCGCGGGACAACGTTTGGGACGACAGCGGCGAGCTCGGCTTGCTGTCAACAACACCTCGCTTGGGTTACGTCGGGTTTTGTTATGTATTCGAGTATTATACAGATTGAATTTATCAATCTGGGCGCGGTTAGTGAATTCGAAATTACGAGAAATATCGATTTTCACTGAAGAGTCACGAGGCCGATTTTGATGAAACCAAAAACTGTATCATTAGATATTTAATAATCAATATTTCTAGCCAGAAGTAACATTATACCACCAATTGATAGTGTATCGATAAGGATCTAATCCTGGAAAGTAATGAGATATGAAAAACTCAAAGTTTTTGGAAACTTTTTGGTTTTACTATCATTCGAGACTAAAAAAAAATATTTATAAACATTTGGGAAACATGTACAAACACTTAAATGTTTCTTATCATTTATGTTTGACAGAATCTCCGCACTATTTTTACTTTTGCTGAGTATTATAATATGATAAAAAATATAACTCAACAAATATTACCGTACTTTACATTTATTGTAGAAATATTAATATTACTAGAAATTTTAAGAGTATAAGCGTTAATGTCGTCACAGTTAACGGTTTCACACAGATATTACAAAAAAAAAATATCAAAAAACATAAAAAATTAGAAATAGACAACGAGTAAACACATGCAAAATTCATCACATAGCTGGGACATAATAGCCAGCTATCATCCATTACGAAAAAAATAAATAAATGGATACCCAAATAATTGTCTATGACTAGAAGTAATAATACCAGTAATAATTACAGCATAAGGTTCACAACATCGACTATTATTGAGGACCTATAAAGAAATCGCATTTGCTTAAAAAAAATATAACAAGAAGTCTGCATGTAAAGTGTTATGTTCGTGAATTCAAACCAATGGTTAGTATCAAACTATGTTAGCGATGTCTTATCCTCTCCACAGATTATGTAATGATTACTTTACTTCGTGTTATGAGCTGCCTTTCAATCCACATTAAAAAAAATCCACGATGAAACCTTTGACATCTTTAATTTATCTAAGTTTTATTAAAACATGCTTGATTCCAATGATCTCGTTCTTCAATGCTCTATCCTTTCACAGTTATGGAAACAATTGCGAAGATTATTTACAGTTTGATTCACAAGCAATTTTGAATGGTTATAAATAATTTAATTTTTAGTTTTTATAGCAATGAAATGTATTATAAATGAGAAATTATCCCGCCTCGTTTTTCTTTCTATTCTTTTAAAATTTCTCGGTTATAAATAATCTTAAATTAAAACAATTTTCAAACCGTACTCGGTAAAATCGTAAATAATTACAAATACACATCAAATACCAAATTGATTATAAATATTACAGACAACCTCACTCTAATCTAACTCTATAATTCGATCACTCGGTATACTCCTAGCTCTCAATAACCCAAAGCCTAAAAAAACCGATCGTCTTCCAAAACTTCCAGAACACAACCACGTTACCTAAGCGGCTGGCTCATCAGCGATATATGGCAATTCCAGCCCGACTCCAGCCCCATTTTCTCGCTGAAGACCCTCGACCTCAGCTCGTTCTCTTTGCTGAAGTGCACAAACCGGATACACGCACGCTCCAAACGCTCTATCAGCTCCACCATGTCACTTTGAGCTTGGTACTGCATAGTCACCATTCCAATGAACACCTGGCAATTTTTTTTATTTATTTTTATATAGTAGAGACAGAGAAAATAACACATTTGTCACTCGGCATTATTACAGAATGCAAAAAAAAAAATTAATAAAATATGAGTATAATATAAGTTAGTAAAATGGGAGAAAATCTTTATGTATAAAATTATAAGGTGGGCTAAGTAGTAAGGGTAAGGCTGAGTGACTGATCTTTCAATCTTTTGGATCGACCGACCTGAAATTAATTTAGGCATCCGCTAAGAAAGGATTTAGATAAAACCTACTCCCATGGGAATAAAATAGGGGATGGACGTTTGCATCATGAAAATTTATTTTGACCACGCGGGCGAAGCCGTGCCAACAGGTAGTTTTGTAAATAAATGTTCTCGTTATTATAAATTATCGTATTGAATTCCACATGATTCAAACATCGTATGGAGCTTAATAGAAAAATAAGTATATATTATAATAAATAACTGTATACCTGATTACATTGAAGATCGAAAAACCCGTCAACATCATTAACATCTTCATCTGTCACTTCGTTAAAGAGCAATGAATCTGAAATAGATCGTTCGATACGTTATAATTGCAATTCTTAAATCTTAATCATATATTGCGCAGGGCAGGCGTGTAGAGGTTGACGACTGTGCTTTTTCGCGTAGTTTGCAAGTACCCACCTAAGGTAGTTTTTTGCGTGTGTGGGAGAGTGGCGGTGTCATAAATGTGAGTGTATTGTAAATATGTGTGTGTCCCCCTGAGTATAGCATATATAGCGGTGAATATAATGAAGAACGACATGTATTAATAACTATGCTTGAAACATAGCTTGACGTGTGCGTATACGTGTACGTATTTGTGTACGTATTTGTGTATCACTCAATAATGTGTATCTGTCTGCCCATATTGCGTATACGTGTGCATATTCGCGTGCGTGTGCGTATACATTACCGGTGGAGTGGAAGTGCAGCGCGGGCGCGTCGTGCCAGCGCTGCTCGCGCGGCGCGTACAGCGCGCGGCTGTCGGCCGGCAGCTCGAGGTACGTGCGCGCGAGGGACGACGTTATGCCGCGGGTAAGCGGCCTGTGTCGAATTATAAAAGCAAATTATAGTGCCACCAACTTGTCTCTGATACGTTTTGAACTAAACACATTGGACAAATTATGTATTCTCATAAATATTATGAGTCACTAGCTGCGCCTCGCGGTTTCACCCGCGTAAGTCCGTATCCCGTAGTAATATCGGGATAAAAAGTTGGCTATATGTTAATCCAGTTATCCAGATGTCTATGTACCAAATTTAATTGCAATCGGTTCAATAGTCTTTGCGTGAAAGAGCAACAAACACACACACACATCCTTACAAACTTTCGCATTTACAATATTAGTAGGATAATAGGATAGGATAAATAAATAAGTAGGATAGGAAGTAGGATTACGTTAATTGTATTATTAAATTTAAAGTTATTGAATAGTTTGTTAGTTTGTATTCCTTTTTTTGTATTAGTTGTATTTGTTAGTGTATGTCACTAGTTTAGTCAATATCGTATTGGGTTCCTCCTGTAAAGGTATTTGATGTCTCAATAGATAAATAAAACAGTCTCAGTCAGATATACTGAAAGCTATTAAAAGTGGTTCCAGAAACATTATTACACATAAAGGTTACAGTGAAGCGACGATCACTACACCTATCATTTTATTGGCGCACAGTTCATGTTTTATAATGGTTTCATGCGTGTTTTGTTTATAATTTGTATTTTGAATATAGCTCAACACGATATAAACTGCCATATGACACCATGATTATTATTGAATATACATGAATAAATCAAAAAAAAATTCACTTACTTGTACGCAAACGCAGTACAATATGCAGTTAGTGAATTCCTCTGGTAGAAATCGATTATTTTCTTGCGATCCGACGGCGATATTGGTGTTAGGTCTTTCCCGTTCCAATAGTCTACACATGAATCCAATACTATATCTGCAGTTCCCTGTGTACCGACATAATATAAAAATAATTTAGATTATTAAACAAAAAACATAATAGTTATAGACAAGTTACTTAAGTTAAAACTTATGAACACTTCTACAAAGATTGACAAGGAATTTATTTGAAGTGACGTTATATTATACTGTCATATTTTAATGCGTTTTTTGTAAATTCGTAATTAAAGAAGTCGTTCAGAAATAAAAAAATGAAAAAAGAACTAAAAATACAACCAAATAACGTCGTCAATAGATGATTATTTTTTGTAATTTCCACCAAACCTGTGTCAGCATTTGCAATTGATTCGCCTGATCCTTCACGATGACAGCCAGCATGTGCGGTAAGGGCACTTTCACACGCGTGCTCAGGTGCAGCGAGCGCACGAAGCGTGTCTCGCGCCTTATCGTATCCGCTTGCTGGGAATAACGTTGAGTTAATGTTTATTTATCAAACGTTTAATTTATAAATACAATTATAGATTTATTTTAGAGGGCTACATTATCTAAAAGTGTGGTTCAAGCACCTTCAAGTGTAGGTCCACTGTACTAAAAAAAAAAACAGAAAAATGTATAACGCTTCGTAAATTAGGAAATATTTAAGCTACAAATTTGATTCGATAGAAAAAAATTACAATGAAACCTATAAACACTTATTTTGGACCGGCTTTAGAATAATAATTACCAAGTGGCGGAAGACCGCCAAACATTCCTGCACGAGGTACGCATCCGCTACAGCATCAGTGAAGCCAATCTGTTTCGCAAGTTCACAGAGGCACCTGCGATTTGTTACTGGTACCAAATCTTCACTGAAAACGATATTTATAATTATTGCTTTTTGCCATGATTCACAAAACATGTGATAAAATTAGCACTTCTCTTTTTAATAATACATTCATTTAAAAAATTCGGTTTGTGTACATCAATATAAAATCAAATTATAATAATGAGTGCGGGCATACATTAACATATCAGCGTGTGCGTGCAAGTTCTAACACTGAGCAACGCACGTGAATGTATGCGTGCGGGCGTGTGTGTGCGTGTGTGCACGTAGGCACGTCTCTGTGCGCGCGTACCTGTACTGCGCCTCGCACGTGAGGTGCGCGCAGAAGTGCGCGTAGGTGTGCGTGTGCGCGGGCGCGCACGTGTTGAGCAGCGCGGCGAGACCGAGCGGCTTGAGGCGCGCGAGGTGCTGCCGCCAGCGCTGCTCGTCGAACTCCACGCGGAACGGCGCGTTCTGGTCGTGCGTTAGGTCTAGCACCTGAAGTCCGTACATACAAGGTAAAGAGCAACTGTAAGATAATTCGGTCACCCATCCAAGTTATGATCTCGCCAACCGTTGCTTAACCTGCAGTTCAGTGTTCTGCACCCGAAGGGTGATACGGGAGCCTATTGCTGAGACGGTACTTGTTGGTACGCTCTGAATCTGAATCTTACTTATAAATAAGTAAATCAATTAAACGAAAAGTGATGTGATGACATTGTAAGGTATAAAGATGTGCCTATGATAAATTTTGACTAGACAAAAAAAACTTGAAAAATCTCTGTAACTGACAGTAATACCTCAACAATGGTAGATGGTTCCGTATTCGGTTTGCTCTCTCCCACCTGGTCAAGCGTGGTTTGGCTCTGGTGGCCCATGGAACCAACCAAGCTGGTCTTACTGGAGTTATTGGATGCTGGACTAGAATTGCGTAGGAAGAACACTTTCTCCGCTGTAGGATTCGGCCATGACAGTATGCCTTTCTTGTCCACACAACATAATGCCTGGAAGTTGGTATTCAAGATAAATTACAAAATCAATTTAGGCGAATTAAGATCATAAATTTTTTTCATACTTTGTATATCTCTTTGCTAAATAAAATATAGATCTAAATCTTCAAAAATAAAAAACTTAAACACTGTTTTAGATTTTCCTAAACTTTTTTTGGTATGTCTCTGTCTAACTATCCCAAACTTACCGACAAAGATCCCAAAACATGGACAATATTCGCCGTCCTAGTGACCATATCCTCTCTACCGATCAGGATATTGAGAAAGGTTTTACTCAGAGTTTTTATACTCTGTGGCTGAAGGTTTGATTCACTGAGTGCTTTAATGAGAGGATCGCTTGCGTCTTCTGATATAGAACAGGACTTGGGGCGGGTGTACTTTTGGCGCACTTCTGATAAAGATTTGAATCTGGAATTCAGTTATTTTGTGAAAACTGTTCAATTCAAGAAAAATAAATACATTGGATTAGAGCAGTCTTTCTTAAAGTTGGCAATAACGCCCTCATATAAGTGCTAAGAAAAAATTGATTAATAAAAGGGGTGTTAGACGAAATAAGTTTGGGGACCATTGGATCAGAGTTTGGAAATATAGGTCAAATTTGAAAGACAAGTAATATAATTGCTCTTGTATCAATTTAATTGAAAAACATTTCGAAAATAACGAATTAAATTGATAATAATGAAAAGATAATAATAACGAAAATCATTTGTAAATCAGCAAACACGTTAACGTATATAAATTCGTAACAGACAAAAGGCCCTCACCTAGCTAGCCCATAACAATTCAGCGACACCCAGGCAATTGGAAATATAATTTGTAACAGGGGCAGAGATGCAGCGATCGTTTGTAAGAAGTATATTTCCGTCCAATGAGTGACGCCGGGCAAGTGATAAATATGACGGAAGAAACTTGCCACCACCATCAGGAGAATGACCAGGGGCAATACGATGCCTTCCATCACTTTGACTGTACACTGAAATTAACATTATACTTAGTTTACGGGCGAATTTAATCATTATACTGAGGTTACGATAGAATTAGAGTTACGAATTAATTCGCACTGTAAGATGAAAGTTTATACTAGAAACAAAGTAAGTTTGACCCTAAAAATACAATACTCAATAATAAATTGTAAAATTGGAGGTCAGTGTCTGTCTATTATCGCTATAATAAGTAGGGAATGCACTACTATTTGTATGTAATTCTTTACACTATAATCTTATTTGTATCTAGTGATATGTTGTGCCAAAAATTCAGTATGGAGACACATTTATTTATAGCTAATAAGAATACAATAAAAATGGATATATATTGCAGATAATTTTATCAATGAAATGCAAGATTTAAAACTAATTTTGATTTGAGCTAACTCACCAAGTACCTCTGTTTCTCAAACACTGTGACAGGTCTGTTGGTAGAATGTTCTAGAACTAATTTTAAATTCTTCAAGTATGGAGTTTCACACATCTTATATGCTTTATTTGGATGGGGCGTTCGTGATCTTGGCACATTGGAGTTTTCTTTTACCTGTATATATAAATATATATAATCAAGAAAATGCTAAGCTGAAATCGGTTTTTTTTAAGAAATTATTAATATCTTCTATAGAAATTAACAGTCAGTAATTTTTTATTGAAAGTAAGAAAACAAACTATGTACTTTTTTAACAGCAGCTACTCGTAATGTAATTTATGATCACCTGTGACCCTGGGGTAAAGATTTGGCCAAAAAACATTTCAGGATCATCAGGCTGTAGACCCTGGCAGTGTCCAGGCACTTCTTGACCTGGACGGAGCACTATTATATCACCTTCCACCAGTAAAGCCCATGGAAGATTCACTATTGTACCTGAGAAATTATTAAAGTTAAAAACATTGTACTTTTTAACATTTAAAACACAAAGGTAACTGATGGACTGATCTATCAATGCAAAGCCTAAAATTCTCGACCAATAAGGCTGAAATTTGAAATGCAGATAGTCACTATAGGTAGGCATCGGCTAAAAATTTTGTAAAATTCTACCCCCAAAAATATAAAATCGGAAGTAAATACTATTATGAAAAAGTAAAAGGCATAAGCATTAAGTATTTATAAAAAAATCACATTTATTGACATAAAATCAGTACATCCCTTATATGACCCACTGACTGCCAAACTGTGTTTCGGTTGTTGATGGCTTCTCCCTTAAATAGTTTAACATTATATTTTTATATAAGGTTTAATTTGCATGACGTTTATCTCTAAGGAGGATATCTAGAAACAGCAAAATTATCATAATCATTTGAAGGGTTTAAGTAGTGTTTTTATACATTTTTCCCCTTCTTTTGATCTCTGATAAATTATTGATTCAGTTATGATAATAATAAAAATAAAAAAATTGTCATTGATCATAAACATTTTACATTATGCTACATAATTTTACTAGTCACAAAATTGTACTAGTGTATAATGCTATGTTTTCTGTTTTTTTTTGTATAAAATCAAGTAAAAGTTAGTAATAATAATACCATCTCTGTATGTCCACTGCAGAATGACACAAGGTGAGAAAGGGGCACACAAATGTGGATAATACTCTTCTTTCCACAAACATAACTCTATTGCTTCATTTAATGTATCTGGAATAGATTAATTATATTGGTATTCATTTTATTTTATGAGGTACTGTTTAAAATTTCTTAACGGCAGTTTGAAGTCTTGTCATTATTTCTAATATACCAAATATCTTTGAAGTTATCACTTCTATTTCCATTAAATGTAGTAAAGACAATAATTTTCATTTAAAAAAACTTTAACAATAATTAATTTATGCAAAAGCTACATGTGCATTGTACATACTGTATACTTAAAACCCGCTTGATTTTTGTTCAGTGAGCAAAAAACATGTCATAAATAAACTTACCAAGTACTTTAGCTACTCTATGAGGTATCTCATTCCTGTGTAAATATTCTTCGTTCAAGGCCACCAAAAAGTTAATTAGAAGAATAAAAAACAAAAACAATGCCTCCCATAACAAATCCCCTTGTGCCAATACTGTTCCACCAATTAAATAAGTAAGAATTAAACATACTATATTAATTATTGTGACTGTATATGCAACACCTGATAATAAAACTTTCTCTGAGGCAAATGATATGATGTTACGGATGATATCAAACCTGTAATTTTTAATTAAATCTATTAATTGATGTCTTCTTTAAAGGACTAATTAGTGTTAATGAAAATAATTAAAGGGTGTTTATTTATGGTATTAGCAGAATTATCTATCTGTTACTGAGTAAATGGAAAATACCTAAAAAGTCAAAAAGTTACTTGCTATAGTGACTTATTATAAAAATCATATTAATTATTATTTACAGAATTTGTTTACAAATAAGCATGCTGGAAATCGTAATCGTTCTTTTTTAATTAATGATGCTGAGCTAGCTTATGATCAGAAAAAGACTTGTTTATGTATATACATATATGATACTTTCTGTTTAAATTTTTCGACACAATAAATACTAGTTGGTACTTTATTTCAAGATAACGTGATTAAACCTAAATTATTCCTAATCTATAAAAGCTCTATGCCACCTACTTTTACTTTATTAAATAAAAACCTTATATTATATAATGTTTTACCCGATTGGATTTTTTTGTTTGTGTTCCTTAATTACTGCTTGAATATCATCTCGCAATTTAGTTAGTGCTTTTCTTGTAGAATAGCCAAGTATCTGCTCATTAGGATCTCCCATTGTTAAATTGTAAAGTCACATAATTGTGTGCTATTTCTAAAATTTGTTGACAAAAAAAATATGTAAAGCAAAAATAGTAAACAGAGGAATATGATGACAATGACTTATGAGTTATGACATTGACAACTTGGAGTAGATGAAGATTGAAGTTTAAAAATGTATAAAAAGAAAACTTGACCATACGTAGCTTCATTAAGTACACTTGTTATAAAAAGAAGTATAAGTCATCGAGTAAGAAGTGAAGGTACACATTTAAATCCATTAAAACGAAATCATTATCCGTATCCGTAGTAAAATACTACGGATAACCTTTGATGATTAGTGTCGGTTGTACTGTTGAACGCCATTTAGGTGTTACCAATGCGAAAGTGATAATGGAAAAATACTAAATATATGTATATATAAACCTATGTTGAATTAAATTAGGCTCTTTTACAAGTAAAACGTGTAAATTTTATTCCAAAACATTATAACAATTTTGCTATTAAAAAAATATTTTGAATAAAGGCAACATTTCAATATCGATTTGTTGTCGACATCGAAGTGAAGTTGGCGTTTACTTGGAAACATTTCAAAGTTTTTCTTTTAATTTTATGTAAGTAATTGTTAGTCTACGAAATTTTCAGTTTTTAATGTATTCTTCAGGGATCGGGGTCTTACATGCTATTGCGATGCGTATGTTTTTGTAGTTTTGACTTAGCGAAATGAACAGTGATGATAGATAAATAAAAGTACGGTTCCGTGACTGAGCATAGTCAGTCGGTCTTGTGTCTACATTTCAAGTGCAGTGCGCCATTGAGCTCGTGAGATAAAAAATAAGGAATGTGTTTATCGTTTCTCGTAATTTTGTTAAATCACAACGGCTAGTGTACTAGTTCGTTATGTGGCAAATGGAAGATATTTAGGACGATTGTATCAGTTATGGCAGACTGTATAGATTCGCGTATAACAGCAAAGTGTATTTCAAGAACTGGAGGAGTTCCGCGGTTACGAATATGGATTTGGATTTTAGTATTGCAGTGTTTAATAAGTTTTCCATGTATCTTTTCAAAATGCTTGACTGTGGATTTAACAGTTCGTATATCGCCAGAAGGAGATTTTCCACTACCTTATGGTCAACCCCTAATACTAACTTGTGTTGCTGAAAATTACTCTTCGAGTGATATTGTGTTTACGCTTTCCGGAAAACCAGTGGAATCAGAAATTATCAACAGCACAGCACGGAGATTGTATATTGAAAAATTAGAAAAGAATGTTTATCCATATTTTTGTGCAAATACAAAGACAAACAAAAAATGTGTAAGCAGAGTACTTGTTGACTCACCACCTGAAGATATTTTAGACTTTAAATGTATCTCCAAAAATCTAGAGATACTTAATTGCTCATGGACCAGTCCCGAATCCTTGAGTGTCATTTCTTATAATTTGACATTTGCAGCAAATGGTAACTTTGTGACACCATGTGTGGCAGAAAAGGTAGAAAACTCAAGAACTAGGTATTGTGTATGGAATACAACAAGTAAGCCTAGATATAGACAACAAGAAGAGGTGCAATTCTTCAACTTGACTGCATGCAATGTTTTTGGATGCAATAGTCAAAATTTTACCATCAATCACTATGCTATAGTTAAACCTCAGCCACCATTGGACTTAAAAACAATTAAAATAGGAAACCATAAAGTTGTCCTCAAATGGAGTATATCAAATAATATGTATGATTTTGTACCATGTGGAGTGCAGCATAAAATACAGTATCAGATTGCAAAAATAGACAACAAAACTTCCTTTCATGAAGTTGATACTTCAATGCTTCCTATAAAAAATAAAACATACAAGTTTACTTTAACAAATCTTGAATATGCATATATGCAGTATGAGGTCAGAATATATATCAAGTCAGTAATGGCTCCAGACTCACCAGATTTCTGGTCAGATTTTAGTTATGTTGTATTTTATACAGCTAGTGAAAGACCACAAAGGCCTCCCGATACTGCAGCAGGAGCCTTCGATAAATCCCTTTATGTTGATAGAAGGATTTTGTACATATACTGGAAACAGCTAGAATATTATGAAGAGGCAGGTGCTAATTTCACATATAAAGTACTTGTTTCACAAGATAACAAAACACAGACATTATTCCCGGATAAGGGTAAAAGTTTAAGTTATGTAATGTTAAATGCTTCTCTAAGCTCACTGGATGTGGATATTTGGTCATTCAATATAAATGGATCTTCAATGAACAGTAGCCATTTGTATATTCCTCCTGAGAGGGATATTCACTCCCTTGGTCTTACGTCATTTACAAAGTTAGCCTATGAAAATGGAACATATGAGCTGTCTTGGATTGGGATAAAGAATATTGATAATTACACTTTGTTCTGGTGTCAGCATAACAGTACTAATATATGTGCTGGTCAAATGGATTTTGCTGTGCTTGAACCGCACAAGAGTCATCATGTGATAGACCTACCAAGAGAACATAGGTATCAATTTGCGATATCTGTTAACAATGGGTCTAGAACCAGTGGCATGGTTTGGGCGAAATGTGATATATCAAAGGAAGGTTTCGTTATGTATCGTTTTAATCTGAACCTAAATTATGATGCACCTGGAAAATCATTTGTCACATTAAGATGGCAATTGGAATGTATTCTACAAGACGGGATTATCACTGGCTTCAATATAAGTTATTGTCCTATCATTAAAACTAGTACTTTGTGCGATAAATCTGTTGCAAGCAAGGATGTGTATATCCCAGATCCAAAACAGAATCATGTAACTATTCAAAATTTATTACCATTCAGAACTTATCAATTCACTATTGCTATAGACACAATTTATGGTCAGAAAACAGTTCGAAATGCTACTGCAGTTTTAACGACTTCAGAAGATAGACCTTCTAGCCCAACAAATGTTGTAATATCTGATGTAAGGAACGATTCATTGGTCATTTCTTGGGATCCACCATTGCAACGGAATGGTAATATAGGAAAATATGTTATTTATAATTATAACAAAGAAATTCATGTAGATAGTGTCCCTGGTACAGATACTTCAAGTAGAAAGGTGACTTTGTCAGGGTTACAGGGCTTCACTAACTATTCTTTGTCAGTACAAGCATGCAATATTGCCATTGGGTTATGCTCCAAGCAAAGTCCTAAGAATGGGCTATTTGTAAGAACAAGAATTGGTGCTCCAAGTAGACTAAGAGCTCCAACTGTGACTAATAATCCAGATGTACTAAAATGGGATCCACCAGAGATTCCAGGTGGTACTTTAGATTTATATCAAATTATGAGAATAAAGGATGATAAGGAGCCAGAGTTTATTAACACTACAAATTTGTCTTATTCACTTACACATTGTGATGGAGTTCTCTCCTCAGAGACTTACCAAATTAGGGCTTTGAATTATGATGAAGATTTGTATCATGGAGTGATTGGAAATGTGAATACAACGGAGAGAAATTCTAGTAACATTGAAATATATGCTGGTCCCTGGAGTGAACCTAGCCTAGTAGCTTGTAGAAGTAGGGATGGTCTCGCTATGATATTGATTTTAATGGGTTTATTTGCTGTTGGAGGTTTTGTATATGGAGCCATAAAATTGTACAGAAAATACAGAAAGATGGAAGATATCAAACCAGTTTTACCTTATGGCTTAGGAGAGCCAGAGAAAGATAGAACTAAATTTGCTTATCCAGATTGGAACCCATCTAATAAAGATGAAAAGCCATCGTCAGATGAAATGTTGTTATTACCCAACAGCAAAAGCACTGTGTCCTCGACTGATATAAAACAAAAAGATGATAACTGTGCTGCAAGTGATCATACTGATAGTACAGCACTATCAGATTCATCAGCAGGTCCAGTGGATAGACAAGTATCCACATCAGATGATGGATCAAACTCATCACTTCATCTGGAGGCAGAAACTGAAAAAGGAGATGATAGCACAATAGTGCAAGAAGACTCATCTAATGAGGATACAGAGACTTCCCCTGAAAACTCACCATATTTTAGTGATAAGAATTTCAAAAAGAATCCAACCAGTGGTTATGTACAACCGGTAGTGAATCCGGGTACTGGCTATGTACAATCTGCCCCAGTTCTTACCAAGAACACTCCTCAAGTACCAAATTCTCAACCCACTACATCAAGTTATGTTATGGCCGGATTGCCTTCGCCGCTTTTCACGATGCGTACAGCACCAGTAAAAAGCTTAAATCCTGCCCCAACATCCGGATATGTACTTCCCGAAGAAGCTCAAGTCAAATCAATGATGGGCTTCCCCAAGCTAGCGCCTACAGCACCCAAAGTTATGGGACCCGAAAGCTTGCCAACCTTGCCTACCTTGCCGCCGCCAGTCAAACCTAGTGCAGACAATAGCTATATACAATTGCAGTCATTGGATTCATTGCCTAGTCTTAAAACAAGTGTGCGGAACACTGTGCCATTAAAACCACCTGCCTCTAATGGTTATGTTAGTCCCGGTGACGTTGTGATAAATAAGCATCTCAATAATATGCTGTCTGCTGGACAATTATCTGAAGAGTCTGCCATTCTCGACCCAACGATGTCCCCTGACGCGTATTGTCGGTTCTCATGGAGCACGGATCCGGCCAATGATAACTTGCACTCGTTACTCACGGACTCGCCTTCGAGAAGCGTCCCTAAGAATTAAATTATTTATGTCGACATAAGTGACAATGTACTGATAAATGTAAATTTTGTAGTGGTTTGTAAATACATCTATGTAGCTTTACAAAGTGGACATTATTTAACACAAGAAAATGTATGTGTTGTATAGTGATAGTTCTTGTGCCTTATTAATTTATTTTAGGTCATTAAATAGAATCTATAGGTAAGATTTCTTTATATTAGAGCAGCTTGCCTTTTCGTTAAACGGCATTAAAGTGATCTGAACGATTATATTTATTATGAAAATATATTGTTTCAGAAATCATTTGCATACTCGATATCGGAATGGAAGGTATCTATAAAATTAATTTGATACCAAACGATCTCAATGTGGAGGAAACAATTCTTCAAATCGCTGATACGTTAGATAATCTCAATGGTATAGTCGACGATGTATTTTCACGTATATCGAACAGGATCAAACAAAACGTGGATAAGACCATAAAGCTCAGGGAACAAATCGACGTTTCTAGAGCTAAAGTCGAGAAATTAACAGGAATGCAAAAGGCGATTAAGGTGTTCTCTAGCGCTAAATATCCATCGTCCATTGTACACGACCATTATCATTCCATATTTGACACAAACACCTATCATTATGAGCCAAAAAAGGTTACTCTAAGCGGCAAATCGCAGAGGCCGTCTAGTGAAAAAGGGATACAGGTAATTTTTTTTACGAAATTGCTTATTTTGTTAATTCTTTACGTTCACTTAGTAACTCGATATCTTATTCTATAGGAGAAGCTGCACTTTTTCCACGTGAAAGTTGCGGAGCCAAAAAGTCCAAAGCCCAAGCAGGATTTCGACATTAAAACTGTTATTGACAAAGTGTCATCTGTGGGAGACCTTTTGATATTTAATACAGAGGAGAGTCCTTATGTGGGGTTACCCAGTAAGCAGCAAACCTATGTGCCCAGGGTGCACACTAATGTCCAGAAATCGGTGTTGGACGAAGCACCGCCTTCTATCATGAAAAAAAATGTGCTTAAGCGAGAAATCGATGAATATATGTACGCGCCCGGCATGGGAGTGGTAAGTTTCATTTATTTTCATGACAATATCATCCGTATGTATGAATGACTAGCTGCGCCTCGCTGTTTCACCCGCGCAATTCAGTATCCCGTAAGAATATCGGAATAAAAAGTTGCCCCTATGTTATTCCAGTTGTCCAGCTGTCTACGTACCAAATTTCACTACAATCGGTTCAGTAGTTTTTGCGTGAAAGAGCAACAAACACACACACATCCTTACAAACTTTCGCATTTATTTAGTAGGATAGTAGGATTAGTAGGATTATCAAGTTTAAGTAGGATGACTGGAATGTATATAATACAACTCACTGCAATTATTACGACTGAAATTCATGTAAACGAAATTACCAGGAACTTTTTGATATATTCCAAATATTGTTATTAGGTTTTTATTTGCGGGGATGGTTACGATAATGTTGCAGGGTGTTTATCTAATGTTTTGCTCGTTAAACTATTATAAACGTAATTAAGATAAATTAGAGAACCATCCCTAATGCACGTTTACGATATTGTAGTAATCTATTCATTAGTTTACTTCGAAAAGTATATTATTTTTTGCGAATTTCGTTTACGAGATTTCTAATTTAATTAAACATAAACATCAGTAGTTATTCTTTTTACGACAAAACAAGTCGTCTCATATAAATCTCTATATATATAAAATCTCATCAATCTCATAATATCAATCTCATGTCACATTGTTAATTACCATAATTCCCCGAAACGGCTGGACCGATTCTCATGAAATTTTTTCTGCATATCGACATTTTCATGCTTAAAAGATAAATGATAAGAGCTCGAGAGCATTTGCCGGGTCAGCTACAGAAAAGACGTCGTCTTCGAATTTATATAAAAAAAAAAGTGAAGTCCCGTGTCCCCTACTGGGGTATGGGGCAGATGATATACATCTGTTTCACTGATCGATTTTCTTAATGGACACGTAGGTGATCAGCCTTCTGTGTCCTGCCAGACCGAGACTTTTTTTTTATTGTCCCACCGGGAATCGAACCCAGGACCCCTCGGTTCTACGCTCACGGGTTTACCACTGAACCAAGGAGGCGTCCGAATTTATATAGTTCTATATAATTTTTTTTCTGTTTCGTATGAATTCCTTCACGAA